>NW_014578113.1:97522-113797 GCF_000485595.1 Priapulus caudatus
CGCGTGCGCGTGCGTGTGTGCGTGCGTGCTTGTGTGCGTGAGTGCGTGCGTGCGTGCGTGTGTGTGTGTGTGTGTGTGCGCGCGTGCGCGTGCGTGTGTGCGTGCGTGCTTGTGTGCGTGAGTGCGTGCGTGCGTGCGTGTGTGTGTGTGTGTGTGTACGCGTGCGGGTCTGTCTGTCTGCCTGTCTGTCTGCCTGTCTGTCTGTGTCTGTGTGTCTGTATGTGAGACTATATATACTCACATCCCTGTGTCGTGGCTACGAGCAGCAGCAGCAGCAGCATCGCTACGAGACAGCTTAGCAGCACTCTCCTCAGCATCGCACACGCCCACCAATCTTCGATCTTCGATCACCGATCACTATAGTCGACTGCACGTTCCCTATAGTAACGACACCGAGGACTTATTAGTGACAGGGGTTAGAATTAGTGACACGGGGGGCGCGGCGGTCGTCCTGTGGGAACTATCGTCATCGTTCGGCTCGCCGCGTCCAAGAAACGCGTTTTTCATGCGGTTGTCTCGCTCGGTCTTACATCTGAAGTCGCAGGTGTGTTAAGTTAGTGAGCGCGTGTAAGAGTTTATTCGGGCACTCGCGCCCGAGTAGGCAGATTATGGTCGGCATGTTCCTAGACTTTTCATAAATACTCCGTCATTTCATAATGTTCTTCTTGTTTATCCTGAAGTTCTTGACTATTTCCCCCATGTTCTCTTCTATTTTTCAAACTTCATTGCTATTTCCGAATGTTCATCCTCTATTACCTAAAGTTTTCTTCTTTTTCCTACATACGTTGTTCTCCAATATATCCAAAAGTTCAACGCGTTTTCCCTACGTTCACCGCTATCCCCCAACACACTCTGCTAATCCTCCACATTCACAGCTATCCCCAAACACTCTGCTATTCTCTTACGTTTACCGCTATCCCCAAACATTCTCTGCTATTCCCCTTACGTTCACCGCTATCCCCAATCACTCTCTGTTGTTCCCCTTACGTTCACCGCTATCCCCAATCACTCTCTGTTGTTCCCCTTACGTTCACCGCTATCCCCAATCACTCTCTGTTGTTCCTCTTACGTTCACCGCTATCCCCAATTACTCTCTGTTGTTCCCCTACGTTCACCGCTATCCCCAAACACTCTGCTATTCCCCCACGTTCACCGCTATATATCCCCAAACATTCTCTGCTATTCCCTACGTTCACCGATGTTTCATCGTGCTCTGCAGGCGAGTGTGGTAACAACCCGTGTGCGAGCCTTCCCTGTCAGAACGGCGGCACCTGTGTCAAACTGGAGGACGAGAAATTCAAGTGCATGTGCCAACAGAGTCATACAGGTATGGCTGATAGCGTCACCATGCAGGTGTGCCGACGTCTGTCACCACTCAACTCAGAGTGGGTAACGGTGGGGGGATGCATTGATTCCCAGTTCCCAGTTAATTAGAATCGCTAAAGGTATATCCGGCATTTGCCGGTTCCCGGGTCCAATCCCGCGATCTGAAAATAACTTTTCCCCCCCCCTTAACGATCTCTTCACGTTTAACGTCTCTTCTAATTTCATGTGTGTTCAGCGAGTGTTTGTTTGCGTCAGTATCAATGGCTGTTATCAATGGTCTGTGCTTCAAATGTGTGTGTGATACATGTTCCCCAACCCTAACCCTGACCCCAACCCAAACTCTAACCCTTACCCTGCACTATAACCACAACCCCAACCATAACCTAACTCTAACCCTACCGGTGACCCCAACCCTAACCCCAACCCCAAGCCCAACCCTAGCCCCAATCCCAACCATAACAACTTTAAGTTAACCCTAACCCCAACCCCAACCCAAGCTCAAACCCTAACCACAACCTCGCCTGACCTGTCTTACCTGGCTAGGTGAGACGTGTGAGGAGGATGTGGATCCGTGTAGCTCCAGCCCGTGCTACATGGGAGCAACGTGCAACAGCATGGATGAAGGTAGCTTCAGCTGCAAGTGCCCACAAGGCAGAACAGGGGAATTCTGTGAAGACTGTGAGTAACTATATTCATCTATAATTTATCCACTGGCCATTAGTCTATCTATCGGCCACTTTTAAAAGGTTTCATTCATTTTTAGGATATTGGTGTCAATTTCAAATCACTGTCAGTAGCAGATGTGAGCGGAGATATTGTATTTTATGGTTTTTGCTTGTTTAGTGAGCATAAAAAGAAATTGTACGTTTTTGCTACTATAATTTGATATAGTATTGGTATAAGAGATAATCACTAATTTTGCTGTTATCTAGTTTATAATTATATCACTCTCAATATACAAAAGTTTGAGCTAAGACCTAATTTTAAGAAGCTAAATGAGACTGTTATCGTGATGTGTTTAGTGTGCATAATATCCAACGTAACAATTAGATAGTCATAATATCGGAGAAATGTTTAATGAACCATATCGCCTTCTGTGCATTCGGTCTATTTCAGTGATACCGGAAAAACATCAGACCTCAATCCCAGAATTTAACGGCAGAGCCTACATAGAACAACCAAAACTAGAGGTGACCAGTGACACATCTCTTACCGTCGAGATCTGGTTCATGGCATACTCACCGAATGGCATGTTGCTATACAACGGGCAGCTTCCCATGGGCAAGGGAGATTTCATTTCCATCAACCTTGTGGAGGGCTATGTCAACTACAGATACAATCTTGGAAGCGGCACTGCCAACATTACGTACGTTCCACACAACAATTATATCCTAGTACATTACTTAACTCATTGTATTTATTATATCTATATTATATATATATATATATATCCAGCTATTTCTAATATTTTACTTTATTTCTCACTGACCTCACATGTTTTGCTTATATACATACGGGTATTTTGTAGGAGTCGGAGCCCTTTGACCTTGAATCAGTGGCACCAGGTCGTTGTGACACGGTACAACCGGCTGGGAACACTGCGTGTCAACGACGAGGAACTCGTAGATGGAGAATCTGATGTAAGAAGTGGCTAAACTCTATGGTTCTCACATGAACAACACTTACTTGTAATCGCTCTTAGACAGCATATGTCCTATGGCCAAGATAGAAGTGGCAAATTAATTTATAACCATTTTCTAACCTAATTACCCTAACCCTAACCATTAATCCATTTCATCTTAGTAGCGAGTTGCCACGTACAGAGAGATATACACGCATTAAAACGTACACAATCGCGCATGTTTACAATGCGTATCCGTGCAAATCCACCGTCTCGCATCGATGCGACGTACGTTTCCGCATCGCCAAAAAGCGACGCGAAACAATACTTATTCATCCGCGTTTTCTCTCCGCCGCTCCGCAGCCTCCGTCGAACGAGCTGAACCTGAATCAGCCGCTGTACATCGGGGGTTTCAGCGACCGGAGCCAGCTGTCCTACATGTCGGGCGTCGTTACGGGTCTCAAGGGTGCCATCCAGCGAGTCACAGTCAACGGCATTATCATGGGTACGTTAATTCGCACCGGGCAGGTCGAGCATTGCCGGAGGTTGCGTTTCGTAATCCCACTTCTGACGCCATTTGTAGCGGTTATTGTTGTGAATATATGCTCGTACAAGTTGAAGATATTGATAGACGATACAAATGTTGTCTTATGGTTCAGTCTTTATTCTTGGCAACCCCCATAATGCCCTGCGTCACATGTATACCACATAAACGTTGATGATACCACAGGGGGGCTCAGAGTCTAGCGTAGATCGATCAGGAATGCGCTGCACCCTGCTTGGTGATACAGGGCGCGTAGTTTGCGACTTTTATCCGGTGTTAGTGATAAAGGTATGGCGTATGAATGGTTATGAACGGTTTGCTGCAGCCAGGGCGAGAAGATTGGGAACGTGCAATCGATTAACACGCTTCGTCGGTTTCAGGCGACCTGCTAGAGAGCGCCACCAATCATTATGCCGTGACTCGGTATTTCGGTCCACCGTGTGGGGGAGCTGACGAGAATCCGTGCAGGAACGGCGGGACGTGCATCCCAAATCTCAACGATTTCATGTGCAAGTGTTCGCCTGACTACATGGGGAAGACGTGCGACAAGAGTAAGCAGCACTATAGCCAAGGGTTTTACACCTGAGAGGGAATTATATTGATATGCTGAGTTATTGAATTATAATCAATGATTTATTTCAGTGACTAACATCGGTGTGTACATTAATTATGGGCGCGTTTGTTTGGGACGAATCCGTCTGATCGAGATCATGTGATCCTGATCCGACCAAACAAACGCAAACTCACTTTCACCGGTTCACGTTTCGCTGTGACCTATCACGGGATGGTTCATAACAAAGAACAAGCTGTGATTGGCTGAGACGCGGGCCGCCATATTGGATCCCGTTCGAATCCACCTCGCTAGCAGGGTCGCGGGTTCGGTGGATCGAGATCATGTGATCCGACCAAACAAACAGTCAGATCAACGAATCCATCGGATCGAGATCCGTGGATCCGACCAACAATCGCGCTCTTTAGCATTCTTTCTTTCATTTATTTATTAATTGATAGAATTGAGCGCATAAACTTGCAACTCCTTGCTGTCAGTGCACTGTACAGTACAAGTGTTAGCATAATCAAATGGCAAGTGGCAACTCTAGGGCCAGTTAATTATAAATATAATGTAACTGGACACTGTAATGCACTGGTCATGATGCGCAACTTACGTTTCTACAGCTGCAGCCAATGGAGAAATGGACAAACCGGTTATGTTTGATGGAAATCTCTTCCTCTACTACCCCAATCTAGTGACGAGAGAGTAAGCGAGTGTTAAGTGTGCTCATTCTTGTATTAATATAAATTTGTGACGTGATAGCAGTCAATGTCGATAGTCATTTAAATATGAAAACCTTGAAATTCTGATGGACAAGTAGATTGAAATCGTCATCATCACACGTTGGGTGCAGCCTAACAACTGCAGCGAGACTATAAAATTGAACTGGTCAATGTGGACAATACATGTACAGTTGCGTCGCGTGTGTTTACCGGTTTTGTACGTACACGTGTCTGCAAGGTTTCCTCTATTTTCATAACCGATCATGTTTCAGCGTGAAAGGACAAATACAAAATGACTACAAGCTGAAATTACGAACAACAGCCGACTCTGGCTTGATCCTATGGCAAAACATGGGCAACACCGTGAGAGGCGACTACTTTGCCATTCTCCTGGTCGATGGCTACCTTCAGCTGAACTACAACTTGGGCAAGCAGAATCCCGCTGACCTGTTCATCATACGCTCAACCGTCAGGATCAATGATGGCGAGTGGCACATGATCAGAGTAGCAAGGTGAGTTTTCGGTCACGCACTTACTCAACTGTCGAGTACATTTCAAGCTAACTAGCACTTTGCCGGGGATTATTTTTTCGCTTTGCCTTAAAAAAAAGAAGCTATTAGGGTCACTTATGAGAAAATCAAATCTCATTAGCCGTGGATATAGACCATAAAAATATGCTCTCAGACGGGTCTCAAACACGTATGTGCGTGTGCACTGGGTGGGCATGTCACACTGTAAGCCAGAACGTTCACTCACGGATGTACTTTGCTCGTATTGCTATAGAAACAAACGCTATGGAGCACTAACTGTTGATTCACACGAGGCAGTGACTGCTACCTCGCCCACGGGGGCTACGCAGCTTGATACAAATGGAATACTGTGGATAGGTAAGGTCGATTTTCAGCTCTTTAATTGTATGTCATTATTCGTGAAGTAATTGAGGAGTTTACTGCCTTCTTCTTTCATTTCCTTTCGGCGTGTCTCCATGACCACTCATATGTGTTATGGATGTTGATATATGCACCAAGAGGTGGCGCCACGAGTATGCGTGGGGACTCGGGGTGCTGGAGAGTATGGTGGAATAAACGAGTTGCATTACACAACGTATCGATTGTGTCTTGAAGAGACTTCTTTATAAATGAATAACGTCTAGGCAAACAATATGTACTTGATGAATGCGTGAATGTGATTACGATTAGTGTGAAATTCTTGGTTTTTGAATCGTGCACACTTCATTTCTTATTCCAATGCAGTGCTTTAATCCCTGTGCTTATCACTTAATTAGTTGAAGGTATGATGGTTATCTGACATGATTCATTTTCTTCCTTTCAGGCGGTGCCCCAAACATTCCGACAGAGTTACCTGAACCGTACAAACAAGGTTTTACTGGGTGCATAGAAGAGGTATTTGTAGGGGAACAGCAGCTCCACCTGGTGCACGATGGCCAGAATGATGTGCAGACATTCTGCCAAGACGAAAGATGATCGGTGTATCGATTTCCCATTCCCTTTACAAAGCTATTTCTGACCAGTCTGTGGCAGGCTATTGCGCTGAGTGGTCAGAGTGATATTTAACATAATTTCCAATCAGTCGTAGTTGTCTCTCATTTGGTTCCTTACCTTTACTTACATGCGCATAATTGTAATCTTTCCTATTTATTTGAGATACCGTGAATTGAATGAATTCTTATTTCAGAAGCATTTTTATACAAGGTGTTTTTTATTTAACTGGCAGTGATTCCATGAAAACATCAATTTTGTTTATTTTGTATTTGGACGTGGGTGGAATGCTGCTGGGAAACTGCTTCACAATTTTACCTTTTAGCTAATGTCATGTGCATTTATAAAAGTCAGACTGTGCTAAAATAACTGCTGAATGGCATCAGTGAATCTGAAAGCTCTATATACTAAAAATGCCAACATCAACTTGCAGGTAAAGTATTTAATACTGGTTTTTTATCACTTCTAACTGAAGTGTAAGCAGATGGATTAGCCCATGAAACCTGTATCATAAAGTAGTATTTCACATTCATTAAGTTTGCTACATGGAAATATCAATAACTGACGGTATTGATATGTGAAGAAGTATAAGTTATGTTCAGTAATGGAGTCCTTACTCGCATACACGTTACATATGAGGAATGCATATTCGTTTCTTTGAGTATTTTTTTATTATTTAAAAGAGCACGTTTATCTACCACTTTCCGTTTTGTCATATCAGCGTCATTTTTAAACAAGTTTCTATAGGTAAACTACATTGTTGATGTTGCCAAATTTGCAGCTAGGTTTGTATTACATGTGTATTATGTATTAAGTATTTATTTTAGAAGTCGGTGCATTCAATTGTTTTGAAATTCATAGAATGCAATTTCGCGAGCAATACCTTACGTCTTATAGTATCAGGTTTGTGTATTATACAGTTTTCATTAAAATGTGCTCGTACTGCAATGCAAGACCACCACCAATTTCTTCTATGTGAGAATAAAGGTCGTTGATCATTGTCTACTTATTACGAACCTATATAAAGATATCCTCATCGCTGTGTAAAACAATAACAATAACTATGCTGTCAGTGTTAACGGTTCAAGGATAATAATAGTAATGACTGGCATATTTTAGTAGTGTCCAGCAATCGTACAAGCAGATACAGACTTGCCAGGTGTCTATTTAACTTTCTGGGCAATTTTCGTACATCACTCATGACTGCGTGCAGATGCATATAGACGAGGCAGGTTTTACTTGTGACTCGGTCACATCAATGTAGGAAATTTTTGATAATGCATACGTAAAAGTAACTACGTAATAGCCAGTAAGTCGTTTGTGCACGAGTCAAGCACATGGGACTTGTGTGATGGAGACAGTTAGGGTGACAGAGGTAGCTGCGAGATGCAGAACGTTTGTGTTCTGCACAATTGTAAGCTCAGTATACGAGTACGTCGCTGTATGGTGCTTTTGCGATTGATAGTGTAATGACATGTAAATTCATCTTGCCATGGAGCCCACGTGGTCGAGTAACAGACATACGCAGTACAAACTTGAGAAGTGCTAATGCAATACTTGCGTGGTCTGTTCGTGTCAATAGTGAAGCCTTTATTATTTTTTACAAAGGTGCTGATGTCTGTGTTGTGTATTGTATCATTAAATGCCATTAATTGTCTAGTAATTGAATGTGTTATGAGCTGCAGGTGTCTAACCTCAGCAACATACCTGTAAACGTGTAAAAAATTGTGGTTGGTGATAAATTGACATCACCGCGCAGTAATCAGGCTGCGATTAAATTCCAATCTTGTTCATATTCTACTAGTTGGTTCTAGTAGTACGGGTTGAAAATTATGGCCACCATATTCATTGTTATGCAGATCCTATTATACAATAGATGACTAGCCTGATGATAATGGAAAGATCAATAATTTTATCAAGCTGTTTTGTGTTCTGTACATAATAAATTCCTGTAACCTGAATAAAAGATGTGGAGTTTCTGTCGTTCGCACCAATCTAAAACAAATTATATCAAGTGCAGCTAATAACCCTGGGGGGTGCACTCGCCTTGGAACTGCACGAGCCTCCGGGACCTTGAAAACCTGACCCTGTCGCAAACCGCTTTGCGTCCCCAAAATACACCCGGTCCCAATATACTGCACTAACAAGTGCCGCAGAGCGACAGGGCTCATCTAGTGTCTGGTGTTCTGCTGATAAATTCATTTGTGCATAGCCAGATGTCCTATACATACGTTCATTTCTAACCCCAAAAAAACAACACTTCAAACTAGTGTAATAAAATTCCGATTGTGTTGCATCGGTTAGCCAAAGCATTGCAGCAATGGCAGCTGTCAGTGTGACGACGGATTGCAAAAAGCAGGAGCGAATAATTACCATATTATTACTATACATAACGTGCGTTCTATGGTGTCAGGTAATAAGGTACATTAAACCCCTTGCGAGACACAGTTAAAAAATAGCTCAATGGTTGATACAACCAGAGCAGCTCGTGCAAGATTACAATTTACAGCAATATGATAGCAAATATCTGTAAACTAATTTCAGTACAAGGTAGGCCAGTGATTAGTGGACTGAATAAGCTCAAGAACGTACACACTTGCATCTATATTGGTGCCAAAATTTGATGAGAAAATTCAGTCTGGGAAATCCGCAGCCTCACTCCTGGGTAATTATTTGAGTGCTAGTTCACTGTGACTGTATTCCAACTATTCATAATGTACACTACAGAATCTCATATATAATATAAGTCATCTCATTATCTCCTAAGAAAGCGTTGTTCAAGTAAGAGTTATGCGTGGAATTTCACTGTAAAATGGGAGCTTTCCACAGCCACAGGTACTCGCCAACGCAGTTGAGAAACGAATCGATGTTTAACCCTCCTCTTAAGGGTTAAAAGGTTATGCGACACTTACGCTTCGCATGTCAGCAGAAAGTAAATGTCATGGTCCTTTCAATAAAGCCATAAAAATGCTAGGTCACCGCTGAAAGAAAAAAGTTTTCCAATCGCTCCGTCAGACCATGTCCTCAGAAAATGTCTAAAATCTGCCCTGTGCCCCATTGACCTTTGACCTGACCTCCAATTTTAGTACAGTGATGGCTTTTCCTACCATGACGCTATACACCGACTATCACGAGCCGTTTAGATTTGTGCCGCAATTCTGCATTTCCTCCCTATACCTTAAGTTAAGGAGGGAATGTTCCTTCTTTTACACCTCTTGACCTTTGACCCCCAGCTTCGACATCCCAACTTGTTTTCGGATTACCCCCCACGTCCCGACTTTCCAATTCGCACGTTGAGCCGTTTAGATTTGTCCCCAACTGTTGACGGACGGACGCACGCACGCACGGCCGGACGGACACACGCACGCTCATGAGATTCTACAAGCTCCATCGGACTATGTCAGATGAGCTAAAAAGTATACAGTAACACTGTTGCAATATTGCACATATCGGTTATGTCCTGTCCTGTCAATATAGGCAGATATTGGTGCAATATCGTTTTGCCAATATTGGTCCAATATCAGCTCGATGGGTGTGTATCTAGACCCTGTGCCAATACCACTCGGAAAACATACCCTGTCCAGCAGCACGTCCCCAGTACCTTTAACAATGGGAGTGCCCCCCCCCCGAGCTAATAACCTACATTATCACTACCACTAACGACACAGAGGAGTAAACAAATAGTGTGTTGGATATACTTTATTTGTAAAGGTACACCCGACAGCGAATTGCACGATGTAGTCTACTCGTCTCCATCCTCATCCTCATCTTCCTCGTTGTTAATTTGGAAGTAGCGCAGTTCATAACCATCCTTCTTGTTGGCGACAACTCTCAACCAATCACGCAGGTTGTTCTTCTTTAGGTATTTCTTCGTCAAGTACTTCAGATAGCTGTTAAATACAAAATCAAAAGAAATATGCTTAGCAATTTTATCCTTCTTAAAGCTAATACATCACCTAAATACACTTACAAATTAATTACAGTCCGACCTCCTTTATCCGGCCACGTCGTTTCTAAACACTAGAGGGCGTTAGTTGTTGCACGCCTGCTGGCCAGGGAGATGAACATACAGTACGACCTCCTTTATCCGACCACGGCGACACCGGCACCCATGACGGAATATGAGAGTTATGCTCAAACACAGCATTTCTATACAGTTCAGTAGGGTTTATGCATGTGATCATGTATTTACTCGTTGCTATGATTATTTGTAACAATCTGTCGTGTTTTATGGTTTATATGAAATGGAAATAAAATTAAAATAAAACAGAAATTTTACCACTTTGGTTTATGTTCGTTTCTTTTGTGCCGAGATCTAGGGCTGTAACGATCGATACACTCGCGTATTCAGTGCAGCGGTATACCAGTATTGCGATATTATCGCGGTGTAATATTTTAGAATTACCATACCGTAACCAGCTTAATGCCGTGGTTTTCTTGTTGACATGTGATATACACGTGTACAGTGATGTCACGAAAATCTGACACAGCCATGCCGAGTTTTTCCAGCCATGTGCGCGGCAGCGCCCCCTTGATTGAAGTACGGGGCTCGATCGACCGCGAGTGCGTATAGCGCAGTAGCGCATTTCACTAACGTCCGCTAGCAAGTTGTTCGTTAACGAACGAAAGTTGTCCAGAGGCATAGCGGACACGAGGGGAAAACACGCACGCAAACACACATACAGTTGGTACATCACGCGCGTTTTTAGCGAGATTTAATAGGTGAAAATGAATGAAAAAACAGAGAACATACACTGCGAGATCGCAGCCGGTTAATAGAGATTTCCGGATAAAGGAGGTCGGACTGTACATGGCATTTTGATTTTGGGATTTCAGCAATGTGGAAACGTAAAACAATTAATTTTCCCAAAACAATCACCAGTTAGAATCACAAATAAACTAGTTGCTGTTTTGCTTGAATGTTTTAGTGCAAATTTAACCAAATCATTGATCTCCATTCCTGACAATGCCAGATTTTTAGATAAACCTCTACCTGCAAACATATAAGCCTCAGTTAACTCGAGTTAGCGATTATGTAGCATCTACACGACAACACCCGATAGCGATTATTACCGATTTATTATGCATGCGTGCGTACGTAAACGTGCGTGCGTGCCTGCATGTGCACGTACACGTGTGTGCGTACCTACACGTGTGTACATGCGTGCGTGTGCACGTACACGTGCGTGCATGCGTGAGTGCGTGTGCACGTACATGTGCGTGCCTGCGTGCGTGTGCCGGTACACGTTCGTGTGTGTGCACGTACACGTGTGTGCGTGCGTGCGTGCGCTCCCGTGTGCAGGTACACGTGTGTGCATGAATGTGCACGTACACGTACACATGCGTGCGTGTGCACATACACGTGCGTGCATGAGTGTGTGCGTGTGCAAGTACGCGTGCATGCGTGCGTACATACATCGTACTAGTGTTGCCGCCTATCGAGTTGTCGTGTAGTCATAGCCATATACTTGCTTTTATTACCACGCAAATAAATGAAGTTTTACAAACCAATACCAATGCCCTGCAATACATCAAATCAACTTCAGAAGTTCAGACTTTCTATTATGGTTCGATTTTTTATTTCTACCACACACTGCAAATACTATTGCCGATAAGGAAAACAACGAAAATAATGTTCGGCCAATTAAACATGATAAATACAATACATTCAAGCTTTTTAAAATTTTGTTCACTTCTCTATGCCTAAATAGCAGATTATTTGTCACGCACAAGTGGGCACACGTACCGTTTGGAGAAGGCAATGTCAGCAGTTACAGTGATCTTGCTCTTGTCCTTCGTAATAGCAATCTGGTTGCCGAAGTTATTTGTCTTGCCACCTACTTTAATCTTCTGCTGTAGGAACGTCTCCTGTTGCAATGGTGCCAAGAGAATATTGGGTACATAGGGACGTTAGCCCTAAACCCGGATTAGGGAAGGTGACCCTAATCCTTGTGCGATGAGATTGCGATAAAAATTCATGAATAAACACATATCAAACACTTTTAAGACCTAACAACTTTTACACTATTATTTACAGGGGTCGAAATTAGCAGTATTTCTTGTGTTGGATACCAGATTTCAATGCTTGGTATCCCGCCGGAATATTAAAAAGAAAATCGTTAAAATCGGGGTAGTGGTTGTTGAGTTATCAACTTTATATGGCAGCGCATCTGAGCGAGTGCGCGCAGAGTGCGAGAGCGCACCCTTACTATGCCACACTAGCGTTATACATAGCAGGCATAGCATATTTGCAAGTGCAAGCATAATAAGTGTGGCCGATGTTGATAAACATAAATGTGATGTGTATACATTGTATCAAGCGAACCAGACAATGCGTCTAGACAATACGTCTGCAATGTAGTGTGGAGGCGTATGTAAAATGAACGTGAGCAACATTTGGCGTGAACATTTGGCAATTTTATGACATGGGGTGAATTTTACTCGCAATATATACCTTTAATGATGTAGTAGACCGGCTTTTAACAACCGCTCACAGGGAGTGAACTACAATTATGAATATCAGGCGATCGATACATCGCTCGCCTATGGTAGTGGTAGGATATGCGAGTGTTTTGCCAATGCTTATTTCAAATGCTATTATTGAGATACTAGCTGCTATAATAATGCTACTATTTCAAGATTTTGGATACCAACATTGTTGAAATTAGTATCCCAAAAATGGGATACCAGATCTTTTGGGGGGGGGGATACCAGATTTCAATACTTGGTATCCCGAATGGATACCAAAATAAAAATCTAATTTCGACCCCTGCTATATGCTTTCCTGTAGTTACACCTTGAAATCATGGGTAATACTATTACTCTCTATAGTAAGAGGTTATTGAACTACCTTGGTAAAAAATTTATTCAGACTAAAAGATTACCGTATATACTCGCGTAATAACTGCAAATTTTGCCTCAGATTTCAACCCTGTATTTGCTCTGCGGTTTATAAGTGCGCCATACTGTTAGGGGAAATATACTAGGCGCAATACTTGGTTACCCGATTCAAATCGAGGTGCGGCTAATAGGCGCCCGCGGTTATTACGCGATCATATAAGGTAGGCGATGGAATACACACTTTAACATTGTATGATATGTTGCTATTTGACTCCTTATTCGTTTCATCATTTAAGCATAATCAGGGCTCGAAATTCACAGGTAATCCGTAGGGTAAATTACCCTACGGATTACATGAGGAACCCTGAAGGAAATCCGTACAGATTACTTAAAAATAACTTGCCGTTAAAGTGCTACTTCCACCTCTGCAATTATCTTTGTCTTAAAATCATTAAATGTACACAGAGCAGACACAGAGTCTGTGGTGGCAGAGCCATTATACAGAATTTCAATCAACTATCTGACAAATCTGTACAATAAAATGCTGAGCTCCCAATGCTAAAATAGTAATGTTTAACTTTAAGGTATTTTATTCAAGACAGTTTGTCCCGCATGCAATTTTTTCTTTCATAGTAAATCCGTACGGATTAGTCCTCAAACTGGAGAAATTCGAGCCCTGCATAATAGACACAATTCCCCACTGAAACTACAGTGGACCCCGAGATACGAACGGCTTTACATACGAATTTTTTAGATACGACCGACCTCCCGTTGAACGTAATGTATTCGACAAATGAATAAAATTCAACATACGAACGTCTTACGAATCAGCCAAACAGGGGATAGGCCTAGCGCGCGCTCTTTCGGTGAGTCAGTTGTACGTGACTCATTGAATGTGGTTGTGCTCTCATGATTGCACTTGATGTACGTAAATTGCTGTACGTCCTATATAGAGTTCGAGATACGAACACAACTGAGGAACGAATTAAATTTGTATCTCAGGAGTTCACTGTACATGAAAATGAACCAGTAATTCATGTTACATGAAACTACTTACGAAGTCACCCGCATTCATGATACCATCCTCAACAGGGTGTGTACAGTCAATGAAGAACTTTAGACTAGTCTTCTTCTTCTTTCCTTTGCCCTTCTGTTGGGTCTTACCCTTCTGCTGGGCCTTGCCCTTCACCGGCTTTTGCGCTAGGGCCTGCACGAAATAAAACAATCGAAACGTGGATACCAAACCAAATACAATGAGTTGTTTCCAGTTACCTGGATGTCGCATTTCTTGAGTACACCAATATTGCCATCTCTCAAAGCAGCCAGATACTATACCACGATCCGTCGAAGCTTAGAAACATCTCCCTTCTAATCTTGGACATGACACGTATGGCAATGCAAAAAGTATTTACAGAGGCAGCCAGTAGGGCTGAGAGGGTCTATGTCCCCCGAGGTACTGCCGGAACGTACCCTGGTACTATCTAATATGCCGGACCGTAACTCGCCTACTCCACTACCGAATCTAGAGAGTCGCCTACGCCTACTCCCTAACCCTAATCCTAACCATATCAAATAGTGACCAGGGTACGTTCCGGTATATACCGGACCGTACCCAAGGTTCGTTCCGGCAGTACCCTGGGGGACATAGACCCTATGAGCGCCAGTAGGAGATGATCATTTATGGATTGTGTTCGCTATAGTACTATAGCACGCGTTCATTAACTGCCGCAGGGCTATAGAACATTCTCGCACAGATTTCGTAACACCATCTGGTCCTGATTGGTTCCACGAAAAATGGCTCAGAAAACACAAAATGATCGGGCTTTTTAACACTTATTTATCTACATGGACATCTCACTTATCTTTTTGAACACTTTCCACAACGTTACACCATGTATTTATGCCTTTAATAGCTTTATTCCTCACAAGTCAGCGCTACTGGGTGTACCATTTGAAATATTGTGGCGTGCGAACGCGTGACGTCACCGGTATTGTATATAGTACCAATATACATGCTGCCATGTGTTTTGCCTACACATCCGGTGCCTCACGCGTTCGCACGCCACAATATTTCAAATGGTACAGCCAGTAGTGCTGGCTTGTGAGGAATAAAGCTATTAAAGGCATAAATACATGGTGTAAAGTTGTGGAAAGTGTTCAAAAAGATAGGTGAGATGTCCATGTGATGTAGATAAATAAGTGTTAAAAAGCCCGATCATTTTGCGTTTTCTGAGCCATTTTTCGTGCAACCAATCGGGACCAGGTGGTGTCACGAAATCTGTGCGAGAATGTTCTATAGACTATAGACTATAGACTATGGGCTATAGTACTAGAGCTAGGATTGTGACACGTGTGTGTTGTAAATGTAATCACCAGATCACGTCATGTATTGCAAATATCATTCAACATCGTGTCTTGGAAAGTCCCCGTGCATTATATTAACAAAGTTATAACTGTTTAATTTCCCCATTGTCTGATTTATCTTCGTTTAGCACAAATAAAAATCTTGAAATCTTGAAATCTTATAAATCGGTACCACAGTACAATTACAGCCCATCACGTAATAAAATGTACACAATCATAACAACGAAACCTTGTACTACAATTATATAAAAATTTGCAGTATAACGTTAATCATAAATAACAAATTCGTAGTAGAAACGACGGATGATAAAATTGTTCTTACATTCATGTTCAACAACTTCTGCGAGAAAGAGAGAACGTTTCGAAGTGTATTCTCGCCGATGGAAAATCATGGAAGATATTTATAGTTAGAAGAAAGTAATATAAGTAGCTATATACTTTATTAGTAAACATAAAAACATCCTGTTTATAATCTGTTGAGATAATGAAAATTAATTCAAAATTTAACAGTTTTACAGTAATATTTTTGAGAAGCATTTCGCAGCAGTAGGTACGACGATGGCGTCATGCTAACTTACGCTCAAGTTCAATAAACGTCTCAATAAAAAAAAAAGGTAAATAAACACGAAATGTACCAAAGTCTTAATGTTTCTCTACTATATTTTGCTATAATCACCTGTAAATGCCGGTCAAATGCTAATCTGCAACACACAAGTACACCGAACGCCGGCCCGCGCTGTGCTGTGTGCACAAACAACATGAATAAGAGAGAACATGAACTCTCTTATTCATGTTGTTTGTGCACA
>NW_014578113.1:113807-127558 GCF_000485595.1 Priapulus caudatus
CGCGGATCCGGGCTGCAGTTTGTCGAGTCAGTGTAGCCACTTTCAGATGACGTCACTTTTAATATATATCATATTATTAAATCAAACTTTGTAGTCTGAATGAGATTAAGCGCCTCAACCGTTTATGTTCTTATTTTCAGAATTTTTACCGTAACCGTTTTTGAGATAGAACGTGCTAAAAACCCAACAAAACGTAAACGGGGCTAGCAGCGACCTGGCATGAAGCGCGCGGCACCGAAATTTTTCGAACGGGGGCAAACTTTGAGCCTCTTGGGGCAGTATAAGAACTCATTAATATCACTTGTTATTGATATAATAATGTAGACCATACCTTACTGCTCATCTGTAAGGGTGTTTCTTTTCTGTTAAATAGTTACATCAATGTGAAAATTGTATTTTTGTAAAACAAACGCTTCGAAAACATATTTCCCGACATGGTTTGAAAAAGAAACACCCACCATTACAACCGTCATTCGTCAATCTATTTAGATACGTCATCACAACCAATTGAAAAACAGTTCTTATACTGCCCCTAAAGCATTTTGTAAACCAATCCCTGTGGGCATTACAGCCTAGAAATAACACGCTGTCAAGTGTTTGCTGATTGGCTGAATCGCGTACGGCGCGTCATATGTTTTCGAACGCGTTCCTAGTGACTAATCCTTGGTAACGACGGCATGGGCACACACTGCTGGCAGACTTCGAGGGTAAGTTTCGTTTTGATTTCGCGTGTTTATTATTTATCTAGAAGCTGTTGCTTTACAATTTTATTACAAATTTATACTGAGATGGAAGCCTTATTGAGTATAGCAATAATTTTGATAATGTAAATGAGTTTGTTGAACGAATACTCGGAATAGACGACTGATAAAGTGATAATTTAATAATTAATATTGAAATGAAAATATGCGACCCCGGCACTGCCCTGGCTAGTACTAAATTATAAACAAAACTAAGAAAACGTAGTTAATTGGCTTTTTAATGCTATAAATGTTTCACATTGAAGGTGTACCTTAGCTGGACAACAGTGTATACGACAATGAAATGTTCTTTTATGCCCTACTCTTGTGCTGCAGCTGTTTCAATGATTGCAGTAATTGTTGGATATTTCGCTGACATCTCAACTAATTTGCTGTTACTTTCAGATACAAGTATTACAACGTCAACGAGAGAAAGAAAGAAAAAGAGTTAGTTATAATGGCTGATGTAAGCAGTAGTATGGCTGATGTAAGCAGTCGTGCTATTAAAATTAATCTGGGATTTTGTGAAAGAATTAAATTAGATGGCGAGACATTGGCAACTGTCAACTCGCCAACATTCATTAGTCAGTATAGCAGATCAGATCTAGTTAAAGGGGTTGCATGGGAAATTTACATTCATAGTGATAGAAACATCAAGACATTTCAGCAGTGGTTAGTGAAGCTCTTCTGTGTAGACATCGAAACTAATGTGCTACGTATTAAAATGAAAAGGTTAGATAGCAAGGTAAGGTCATTCCGAAGACATTGGGACAAATCCGAAAACGAAGCAACAGACTATTTGAAAACAAGTTTTATAGAAGAGTATGGTGAGGGTAGAGATGAACGTAGAACTAGAAGTAGAGATAGTCTAAATTGCTAGTGAAAAGAGAGTGCATTCACTAGAACGTCAGTTGACGGACGTGTGTAAGGTAAATAAAAGGTTGACCGAGACACTGACACGTTCAGAGATAGAGCAAGCAGAAGAGATGAGCAAAGTGTGGAGGGAAAAAATGTGCTTGGAGAGGAGGCTAGAAAGAGTAGTTGAGGAAAAGGAGGCACTGCTAGAAAATTCAAAACTGAGAGATAGTTGCTTTGCACCCAGAAATGTGAATAAGAAATTAGCTAGGAGAGATACCAAGATAGAAGTGCAGTCTGCGAAAATAGTCCGACAAGAGAAAATGCTGAGCGGTGTGGAAGGATGTAGTGATAGAGAAACAAAAGATTCTGTCACATTCGAGGAATTGTTAAAGCATGCAGATGATACTTGTAGTAAGCTAACCAGTAAAATCGAAGAAATAGAGCAATCAAGAGCCAGGCAGTATAGTAAGGTAGCTTACTGGAAGAACCGTGCAGGGCCAAGCAAGGAACCATTCTCAGCACAACATGTCGCATGCTTAGATGAAATTGAACAACTAAAGAAAAGTGTATATGATGCATTAGTTAATAATAATCAGCTTGTATCGTACATTGCACAAATGCAAGGGGAAAAAGAGACAGAGTTCTTCAGTGATGGCAGGTATAATTCAGTCGTCCATGAGGTATACCAGACTCTCGTATCGTTAAACGTTGGCACGCAAAATTGTGAAGCTGTTGTTAGGGTAGTTCTAAATAGGCTAGCCGGTCTAAAGGTAGGGAGACTACCAGCAAAAGATTTTGCAAGAGCTGTAGCTGTAGAGGCAAGAATTCTTTCACAGGCTCAGGTGTTAGAGGCTCTAGAAAATGATGAATTCGCAACATTAGGTGGGGATGGGACTAGTAAGAAGGGTAAACATTATGGGGCATTTGACATTCATACAAGTGAGGGGGCAACATTAAATTTAGGGTTAAGAGATATGGCAGAAGGGGATGCTGGAAGCTACTTTGAAATTTTGCAGGCACTACTGAAGGATTTGGCTAAACTAAAAAGTAATGATGAGGTGGAACAAAATGGATGGGCAAATAAATTGCTAGTAAATATCAAGAACACAATGAATGATAGACACATTGTCAATAAGAAATTAAACAAGATAATCGAGGAGTATAGGGATTCTGTATTACCAGACATAATAGAGGGATACAGTGAAATGACAGAAGATAAAAAAACAGCATGTGCCAAACTTAATCAGTTCTACTGTGGAATGCATCTTATAGTTAATTTTGCAACACAAGCTAATGCAGCCCTAGGTGTTTGGGAACGTTGTGTTTTAGGGGAAAGTTTCAAACTGGTAGGCTGTGCTAGTGTAGGAGCAAGGTCTAAGGCAGGGGAGTCAGGAGCAGGTAGATTGATAAGAACGGCATGTAAGGCAGTGGGACCGCAGGCGTGTGAGAAGTCTGGTAGAGAGCAAGTCTTTAAAACTGAGGTGAGAGCGAAGCTTGGGCATGCAGACATTCCACTAGCACCCTTTAGAGGCAACAGAGTAAACGTTTTGTTCTATAATGGAGGGGGGCTATACCACTTGATAAAAGAACTGAATGAATTCTTCACTAACCATAAAGAAAATAAATTATTACAGGCTGTTGGAGCAGATTTAGGTGTGCCTGCATTTGTATCTGGATGTAGAGCTTTAGGAATTGTGGAGAAATTAATTACCAGCCCCTTATGGAGAAAAATTAGTGTAGTAGATCACATCTATGATATGAATCAAGCTTATCAACAACTTAAGGTGTGCTTAGAGAAGTGGACAAATGATAGCATGGAGCTTGTAGACGGTAGTGCGAAGTTGTTTGGGGAAGATACGTTGATAGAGTGGAATGCAGTGTGCGAGTCCTTGTTTAAACCTTGCGAGCTTGATGAACAGACAAAGCAGGCTCTAGAATTAATCTGTTCCTCGTTATTAGTCATTGTGCAAAGAATGTTAGGAGATCACTTAGAGGGGGGGGTTCATACTAAGCATACAGAGGAAGATAGGATAACAACTAAATCAGTTCCAACAACAAATGTTAGTGTAGAAAGAGATTTTGGCATGTTAGATAGAATTCTAAAAGAAAAGCCAAATGCCACCACAATAGCAATAGAAGGATTAATTATGTACAAAAAAAACAAGACTGGTGAATGGCTTGGCCAGCTAGCAGACGAGAAACGCACGGAGTACATTGAGTGGGCAGCTAGATCAGTGAATGAACAAAGAGTAGAATTTGTTAGGTGGAAGAAAGAGATACAAGAGAGAAGGTTGCAGAAGCGAGCAGAAAAACTAAATGTTGCAATGAATAAACAAAAGCAATGCAGAGCCAGAATAGATAAACTAACTCGAGAGCTGTGTAGTGTGGGTGGGCTTTGGGATACTGAAGAAAAGGCTAGGTGTGAATTAGGGAAATGTACATCTGAGAGAAGCAAGCTGGAAGCACTGCGAATTCAGATCAGGTATCGCAAAGTAGTAATGCAGGCAGAAAATGAAGGTAATAGGCTTAGCCTTTCTAAGAGCTCTAAAAAGTTTAGCGTAGCAGTTTTGACTGAAAACCTGAATGCAGTAATTAGGGAAGCTAATCGAGAGATGGAGGAGGTTTATGGTGAGAGTAGTGTGGCTAGTGGTGTTTCACATGAGGCAGCAGATAAGCAATCAATAGACGAGGCAAAGGAAAAGTATGATGAGGCAGTTAGAAGTTTAACAGAGAAAGAAACTAGTGAGCCAGCAAGAAAACGTGTTAAAGCATGTCTAAATGTGGCAAGTTGCGATCCGAGGGCAATAGTGGGTAGGTACGTAAAGCATTTGTGCAGTGAGCAGGGAAAAGATGAGTGGTTTTCTGGTGTACTAGTAAGGGTTGGTTCAAGGTATGGGATTAGGTATGATGGGTATAAAGAGATATTTATGTGGAATGTGAAGCAGCTACAAGAAGACATGGAGAAGGGAGAGTTACTGGAGATAGAGTTAGAGCCAGAGTATTTAGTTGGTAAGAATATAGAGCATTTATGGATTGAGGAGGATACAGGAGACGAAGTGTGGTACAAGGGAAGAGTTGTGGACCGGGATGGGGATAATTATGTAGTTATTTATGAGGATGAGGATGAGGAGGAGGAGGAAAGTTATGAAGAAGGTCATGAAATGAGTATAAAGGTTGATTTGCTTACTGATTATATGGCTGGAGAGGTTAAACTTATCTAGGTTAGGAATTCATCTAGGACAATTAAAGGTAATCTGTGACCACCTCACCTGAGCAATGTGGTAGCGGTGGTGCAACTACAGTTAAACTTATGTTAATGGACACCTGTATAGAAATGACACATAGCATTTGCAGTAGATGAAGTGGCAGTAAACCTCTCAGTGCACCTTGCTTTGTTTGTTACCAGTGCTAGCTGTCACCATGTAGGCATGATAATAATGTATGTCATTCTAGATTTGTGGGAGCTGGATAGGTTCAACTACAAATGGCCTTCACCAGACCTGAACCTGATATATAGAAATTTCTATCCTACTGACCTAGAGAAAGCTATGAGCCCCACCCCCGTGAGGTCTGTCATAGCGGTGCAAGTCCTTAATGACTCTGAAATTGAAACATGTACGTACCACTATCATTTATTAGTCTGAGATCTAAATTGTAATAAATCATACTTTTTCTAGCAGCTATAAGCCTGTTTCAATTTAAGGCTATGGTCATTTCAGGGCACAACTTGCAACTGGCTAAGAAACACCCATTCATCAAGGCCGTGGTAGGATGGGTCGACCTCACCAACCCAAATGTAGCGTACATGCGTGATGTGAATGGAAAACTCTGTATATACCAGGAGTGGCGTCAGAGGGGGCTAGTCCCCACCACTTATCATAGGTTATAGGACCTATGATAGGTGGTGGGGACCTTCATCAAGACCTTCTATTTGTAGGGATTCTTGATGAGTGGTGCTACACTAGTTGCAGTAACTTATTGAAAACGACCAGCAGGAGAAAGGGCTTATTTATATTTACATGATACATTACAATATATCAGCAACTGTATATATATAAAGTAATTATTTCTTGCTAAAATGCTTAAAAATGAGGTGGGGTGTTGGGAGAATAGGACATGTTCTATTTTCTCAACTCGGTATTGCTGAATTGTATAGGTTTTTGCCATGCGGGCCACTCATAGAACAGCAATCAGGAGGTGTGGCGGCTGTGGCCCCCCCACCCCACCTAGGGTGAGAGCACATTTTTGCTATCGTCGCCACACTGGCGGCATGGAATAAGCCTACATGCAAACATGCGTATTCGCGATGCCCCGCGCACACACTGCTGGTCAAATGTTGAAACGTTTGCTGCCCCGCGGTAGATAACGTAAGAGCTTTGAACATATAGAGAGGTTGGTAGAAAGAAGAAAAACGTCGCCAAAGTTGCCTGCATGAAGTCGATAGTATAAACCCAGCTTAAGCTGGTCTGCGTTAACTGACCTAGTAATATTATCAATGTGAGCGTGATTACCTTCCTCAGGAAGATAGGTCAATTGGCCCACTGTACAGCCGAGATATTCTAATGCATACAGTAAAAACCCGCGTATAAGAACCTGTATTTTTCCAGGTTAGCCTAAAAAGGTTCTTATATAATTGGTGTGTACTGGGAAATTAGGCTATTTAGGTTCTTAAATAGGTTCTTATTCTCTTTATAAAAAAAGGTGCTTATGGCTGGTAGAATATTGGTGTGGTCCATTGTTTATACAAAATATTCATATAATTATATCTAAATGACTGCAATCTAGACAAATACAAACCCTATTCTACGTTCTTATTTCTTTTTATGCCCTTTATACCTAATAGAGGTATATAGACCACCAAGAACTTGTTTTAGTTGATTTATGAATTTTAAAGTGTTAACTGAATTTTATCAAATAAGAACCTGTTTCAAATTTTAGGCTACAACAGGTTCTTATGTCAAGGGGCTCTAAATGGAAAATCTTAGCCTAACAGGTTCTTAGGTTCTTCACTAGGTCCTTCTAGGTTCTTCTTAGGTTCACAGGTCCTTCACTAGGTTCTTGTACGCGGGTTTTTACTGTAGTATTTCTCACGTTTTTCATGTATTTTGTACAGGTCGAGCAGAATTTAGTTACACTGGCCGAGAATCCGCTGTTCGTTGGTGTAAGAGATATTCTCGATGAGCACGAAGATAATTGGATGCTGAGTGGTGATGTCCAAAGAGCACTCCATGTTCTTGATAAGCTTCAGCTGACCTTTGACCTGCTTGTGAGGTACTGATATATGATTATTCTGTCTATAGAGAATAAGTGGCAAGTTGTAGATTAAATATAATGTTAATCAATTGAATTTTGGTTCGATTTGTGTGAGCAAATTATTTTATACTGTTTTTAATTGTAACTCGAATGTGGCATTTTCATATTTTATGTGACATATGGAATAAGAGGAACGAAAGATTTATTTTGGAAAGGTATCTTCTGTCCAATGATTTTCCTGTACTAGTAATTGTAAAATGCATGTTCTAATGTGTTTTTTAATATTGTGCTTTTAAATCCCTAGGCCACGTCACTTAAAGTATGCTTTGCAGCTGGTGGAAAACTTCCCAGGGTAAGTGAATATAAAATGTTAGTTGCTCCTAATAATTCAAGTTTATGTTTTCTTCATCCACATACAATTTGTAATAAATCGCAGTAAAACCCACGATAATAATAGATCAAAATATGAGTAAATTTCAAAGCTTCAATGAAAATAAACTAAAACAGAAAAACATGTATAATTCCTTGGTTAACGGTTCTTAAGATACATATATTCAATTTTGTTCCTGCTGTATAAATATATAGGCAAGTATAAGTGAACCTTAAAACTGCAAATTGTATATGGTGGCATGTTCTACACAGGAAGGCCCTTTTGAACAATTCTGATTAGCGTGCAGTTAACTGTCTGTAGGATGGAAGTTTTGCACAGATGTTAAAAAAACTACAGTATACGCATTGCAAATGTATACTCAGCAGCATAGCTAACTCATTTTGCCGAAGTGGGCAAATCCATGTGTGTGTCGTGTTCTAGGAAGGTGACTACCATTGACCATGTAATGTATCTACATTTCTCTGGGGGCAACGCCCCTCCCCCGGTTAGCTAGGACCCTGATACCCACTCTCGTTTTGCACACAAAACCTAATGTCAACTTCAGAATGCTTAAATGAATTGTGACATCACTTCATACTTATGTTTAAAAAAAAGCGTTCCCAGTAAATAAAAGATTGATACCGAATGCCTGGACTGGGCTAAGCAAATTCATAATGGCAAAGGGCAAAAACTCAGCTGAGTTATGATGACAAGGGAGAGACGCAGATCCCAGTCAACATACATAGTGTGATGCGGTAGATCTAAGACGAGAGTTATCTGGATGACTACAAGAGAATTTACACTCATGTTATTTACATTTATTAGGCTTACATTTTGTTTGCTTTTTACAAAATCTAGAGCAACTGCATGCCTCCCTTGTACTGCCCAAAAGAATATGGCCCTGCCTAGAAATTTCTCAACACTGTGACTCCAACTGCCCAACACTCTGTTAACGTTCATTTCAGATTGAAAATCGTTGTTGATCATATTGCCAAACCACTGATAAAAGAGCGAGTTTTTAAAGGATGGGAAGAAGATATGGCTGAATTGGCCAAACATTCGAATGTCTTCTGCAAACTGTGAGTACGCTCGCAATGCATTATGGAATAGACTATATCAATGTGTTTGTTATTAGTTTTATTATGTGTTTGTGACAGGGGGTTCAACTTGACGTATTAACATGGTTCGCACAGTCCTTGAAAAGTCCTTGAATTTAACGGGAGTCCTTGAAAAGTACTTTAAATTTAGTATAATGTTGAATTTGGGCTTGAAACAAGTGCCTCGATTTCATGAAGAAGTGTCCTTGAATTTTTCAGAAAGAATCCTTTGCCATACGTAATAAAAGAAATTTAGTGATACATCAATTAATGTGCAAACCTCAATAAAAATTATGCATTAAATGAGCTCTAAAAAAGCTATAGACGACATAGAAAGTTAAATGATGTTCACAAAATTCAGCAGTACACAAGTTCAAGTAAAATCAGTCAAGTAAATCAAGTATGTTGTAGAAGTACGTTGCAGTGATTAAGAATGGGTTATTAATTATCCCAGTATGTTTTTTGTACTGTGTATGATATCCAATAAATATGATTGATAAGAAGTTGTCCTTGACATTTCCGATAAAATGGTCTTGTGAAAAGTCCTTGGAAAAATTTCAGTCCCTTGTCATGAACGAATGTATTAGAATGCAGCTAATAGTAGAACGTCAAAATCAATTCCAGCCACGCGTGTGCTTCAATATTAAACCGGAACAATCTGCAGCTTTAACTACCAGAAGGGCTAGGTATCAACCAAAGTAGTGGAGAGTGAAAGGTATTGAGCACGCACGAGCAGTATAGTACATTGATCCATTGGCGAGTGAAGGCAGCAGCAGCAAGCAGAGCAACAGGCCTATAGGAAGCATTTGGCTTTGCTCTGCAGAGTATCGGTCTAAATTAAAGGACATATGCGTTTTTTAGAAATCTGGTATTTGTGAATAGATGCAGACCACTACAGACATTGGAAAAAAAGCGACAGACTTTAAAGCCTCTACATAAATGTAAATGATCCAATGTGACTATTAGTTATTTTACTGAAGCTCAGTGTAATGTGAATTGCCAACATATAACCATGGTATCATTTTTCGCTTGTGTATTTTCTTTTAGTTATCCTCTGAGTTCGCCACAATAATATTTTGGAATGTCACTTTCTTATTTCAGTTGAGCACGGATTTTACCATGTAAGACAGAATTCACTGTACTAAACACGATTATTTACTCCGTTTTATTTATGGTATAATTTTGCATCGCTGATGGTAAATAATTCTTTACATAACATTACCCGTGTGAATTCAGAGTAAAAATGCTTATATTAATTATCTGTTGTAGCATATCGTCTTCATGCTTTGGCCCTCATCGTGTGCATGTTTGCAGTTCTAGTATTAGGCCCGTCTTGCATAGGCAGTCTGAGAATGCATCGTATGCGATGCTTTAAACAACACATTGAAGAGGTATGTCTGACGCAATTCTACAGAATGGGACCAGGCGACGGATATAATTTGGGCAGAATGCTGCTGAAATTTCTTACTCTGATTGACAAAACAATTGTTGAAGAAACTGTTAGAATTGGTTACATCTGCACGTTGAAAAATATGTAAACTGAGAACTGTTGATTCATCTTCAACACAGAACCAGAGGAGGCATATCAATTTAGTTGATTACCTGCTCTGGTGAACACTAACAATATGTATAGATAGCAGCAAAATGTGTTACTTGCACGTATAACTGTGTGCAGACTTCAGGTATTGTAATGTGCATGTGAAAACAAAACAAGAACAATATTGGACCTTAGAGAATGCCAATAGTTGCCTGCATGATCAAGCTGGTACCTAACATAAATACTTCTCGCCACTAATAGTCCCCACACGCGAGAGGCCAAATTAGTGTTGGCCTATATAGTTATGAGAAATTGTGTCGTATCTGAGAAAATACGTAACCAGTAGTAAAACACAGAATGTTATCTTTTAAAAAACCTGCCGAAACTTTGCAAACCCCCTTATCAAATGTCTGAGGAGAGTCACTGGGATTTATGCACGAATTTGTCATGAACATAAATTGTCTGAGTGGGCAGATATTTCTATTCTATTCTCTCCGGAAGTTCCAGGTGCAGGATGGGGGATGCATCGTTATTTATAGTTTCTAACCGTTTATCAACTAGGTTTATTAAAATACGATTATGTTAGATTCCTGGGCATACATGGGGACTAGTAATGGGGGAGTAATAAATTATTCCTCGGGTCTCTTTGCTGTCATTTTTCTTGCTTTAGAGTCAGCAATATAATGTAACTTTCATCCTGGATTTAATGACTAGACAATCACATTTAGTGCATGGGAGTTGGCTATCGGTAGGAGTTTGTGAATCGTAGAAGAGCAATCGAGGATATACATGGTTTTCGAGTCCACCAAAACTGATATTCCCTCAGAAACAATGGCAATGAGTTGGGGTAGATATAGGAAATAGGTAACGGCCAATAGTCCAATATACGCGTTCACACGGTAGGCAAACAAAGGCGGTATTTAGCGTCACACGGAGGCTAAAAGTGCCCGCGGAATCCACAAATACGGAAATCTAGAATAGATTCGTATTGTTTGGAAAATACGCTCATCTTACGCAGAGTGTCGAATTACTTCATCGTGGCTTGAGAAATTCGATCCGGTTGGACGGTGTATTTTGCTCGTGTGGTGAACGCTAAATGCCGATATTTCTGAAGCGCGTATTTCTATAGACTGGGTCCTGCGGGCATCGGACAGTTACAAGCTGCGTAATTGCGGAGTATGTCGGGCCCGGGGACCAGTCTAACCAGTCATTATTATTCAGTGCTGCTGCAGGCTGGATTGTTTCGCTTTGACGGCACATTGTTTTTTTTTTTCAGTGTACGAAAGAGCACGCTCGCAGAGGCTCGCAAATAGCATTTCTGAGCCGGGCCCGAAACAGCGTCTAGTGGAACGTCGGTTCGCGGATTTGGGGTGCCAGACTCGGGATTGGCAAATACGAATTTCTTAAATACGGCGAGGAGTTCGTCCGTGAACGCAGCTATAATGAGAAGAATTAATATAGTTTGTGCTCTATAGTTGAGCTAGGACTTAAAATGTAATTTAACGTCATATGTTGCTTATTACTGGAACAACTTTTCTCGTTGAGGTGGAAGATTACCGCGGTTTTAAACAGTATTTTCAGTGAACATCAGGACCGAAGAGTAAATAAAAAGCGAGAGCGGTTTTTTAGCTTGTATAAATAAAATTTTTCGCCCGAAGGAGTTTGATCGTATACTTTTATATTCGGATTTGCGTTTTAAACTTTATCGGAAAGATGCGCGCGAGGAGGTAACGCGCGGGGGATGCTTTCATAGAGTACCGTGATTTTAGGGATTTCGTTAGTGTAGCTTCGTGTAAGCGCGCGTTGCAGTGTGAGTCAGCAGGCTTGTAGTTGGGTTTTGTGTCGTGTTCATCGAATGTACACACGCTCGATCCAGAAGTTATTATCGGATAAATAGTCTATACAGATCCTTTACTACACAACACAGTTGCCGCGTTTCTTTCACTTATCTTCTGACCGCTGCCAGATTCACTTACGGACGAGTGGGGCCTTCGAAGCCGGGATCCCACCAGCGAATCATTAAGGAGTCGAGTGGAACACGAGTGGAAATAACTCATAACCCGAAGAATAAGAATGGAGCATAATAAGTGTGAGGTGGAGATGGATGACGGAGGAGAGCATGAGGACCAAGTTTACTAAAACAAGACACATGAGGGTAAAACGTTGAAAAGTCCAAAGAGAGGAAAAAAATAGATTTAAAAATGCAGGAAAGGATGGACCAAGTTACCTAGCCGTACAAGACGGGGAATTCTGTTGTTCCTGCGATTAAGAACACTGTTGACACAGAACGAAACAGAATTACGCAACGCACAGCAGAACTGTAGGAACACTGCAAAGCCCTACGTTTAGGCCCGAGTACATCCAGTGAAAATGTAATAGAAACAGGTACTTTTTGGTGGACAATCAAACTGGAATTCAGTTTGAGTTAAAGACGAGCAGAATTCAAACAATAGAAGCAAAGTTCAGTATTTGACTAGGACATGCATCAACAGCCTGAGCGCTACTATTCGACATTTAGAGAGATTTAAACAGGACTACTCACAATATTAAGATGTTTTTATCCCATTTAACAGGCAACTGGCATTGTGGGCCCTTGGTTTTAAGATTTACAACTTCCTTCGGTCAATACTGCGGAGGTGTCAAAAAAACCATTCGAGGGTTTCCTACTTGAAGCGAGGATCAAGGAGTATAGAAGCAGCATAAACGGCGACTGAAGGAGGAGATACGAGGCCGGAAGACGGCAATACTTCTGCGCCCAGCATTAACGTATTACGACAGTTACATGGTCCCGACAAGCGGACTACACAGCACGGAGATGAATTCCCAAGAAAAGTTTTAGAGCTCTGGCAGTATCCCTCGAGACCGCCAGTAGGTCGCCACTGAGAAGGCTATGCAGAATGTACAGGTATGTTTCTCAATTGGCCGTGTCAAAAACTCGAAATTCAGCACAGTCTTCAGATATGACACTATCAAAGTGGCTCCAGTATCGGAACGGAACGCATCTTGAGAACCGTACACGCACAAATCAAATGAGATGATTTGAGGTGTATCGCAGTGAGTCTAGCGAAGAGGACAAAATCAAGTATACAACGACAACGCGATCTGCCAAGAAAAATTGATTTTTAAGCGCGCCGGACTGGCAGGGAAGGCGAGCCACCATCAATGCGACTGTCGGCTGTCGAAGATCGCCGCATAGATTGTTTGCCAGCAGGAAGTTCAGATGGCATGACTAGATCTGGAACAACGTGGAATGCAGGCCAAAACAGAATCGCTTGTGTTTTTGGTCTTAGTATGCCCATCGTTGAGAAGTGGAGCGATATGTCGGGAATAGTCGGAGGTTGTATCAAGTTCCCACACGTTTATGACTGCGGCGGGGGGAAAAAGAAATAGATAGACTCTCTGCATGGGGAGAGGTGTCAAAACAACTCTGAAGCTAGTCGGGGCGTCTAAAAACGAGTCGCACTACAATAAGGGCCCCTGGCAGAGTGGCTTAGAGGAAGTTCCTAACAAATAACAGCGCAATCGTGTACATGCAGAATGTCAGTACCGTGCGGGGACAACGAGTGGGCGAGTTAGACACCGGTCAGACGTACCGGACGGGGGATTGGACGGTGACGGGTGTAGAGGGGCAGCCTGTTTTCGACGGGCAGGCCGCCGGAACAGACCTCGCCGACCTCGAACAGGGCCGAATGTGTCAAACGGACACTCTAGTTAGCGGGTTAATGGACAGGCTCGGAAGAAATGGTCAGGAGGGGGAGCTGCGAAGCGGTCCTCAACTGAGGACTCGTCTCCCGGAGCGTCCCTTGTAACAGCTTAGCGGAGCCAGTAAATCAGAAGACCTTAAGGCGCGTAGGCACCGGCACCAGATTGAAAGAAGATGCAGATCTTGAGTGTGG
>NW_014578113.1:127583-132501 GCF_000485595.1 Priapulus caudatus
ATTTCATAAATACGGAGTCTCGTCTGAACGCAGCTATAATGTAAGAATTAATATGGTTTTTGTTATATTGAGCTAGACTTAAAATGGTATTTAACGTCATATTTTTCTTATATACTGACACAAACTTTTACATGTGAGTGGGAGATTACGGGTTTTAACAGTATTTTCATGAAGCTACTATTTACACTGATGTTTGATAAATAAAGATGCCATGAGCGGTGGTCTTGTATATGGATTTGTTCCGAAGAGTTTGCGTTTATAACTTAATTGTATATTTCGGATTAGCGTTAAACTTATCTGGAAGAGGGCGCGAGAGGGAGCGCGGGGAGTGCTTCATAGAGTCACGGGGATTTTAGGGATTTTCGTTAGTGTATACGTGTAAGCGGGCGTTGGCAGTGCATACGTGTCAGCAGGCGTTGGTAGTGTTGTTTTTTTAGTCGTGTATCGAATTACAACCGTCGACAGAGTTTATCGAATAAATAGTTATAGAGTCCTTTACTACACACTGTGCCGTCTTCTTATCGTATCGTTCTGCCATGCAATTCACTCCGACGAGTGGACCTTCGAGCCGGATCCCCCCAGCGAACATAGAGGTGCAGAGGTTTGGAGAACACGAGTGCATAACTCCATAACCGAAAAGAGAATGGAGCAAAAAGGTGAGCTGAAGAAGGAACGGAGGAGATTGAAGACCAAGTTAACTAAAACCAAGACACAGGTTGTAAAACTTTTAAATCAAGAGGAAAAAATAGATGAAATGCAGGAAATGATGGACCAGATTCCTAGCGTACAAGACGGGATTCTGTGAGTCCTGTCCGATTTAGAAACTGTTGACACAGAGAACGAAACAGAATACGCAACGCAGGCAGATGTTGACACTGCAAAAGCCTTACGTTTGGCCACAGAGTACATCAGTGAAAATGTATAGAAACGGAACAGTCGTACTTGTGACGAGCAGAAAGCTGAAGGTGGCGAGTCTGAGTTAAGACCGGCAGAATTCAAAACAGAAGCAAAGTACAGTATTGATAGCGACATGCATCACAGCCTGAAGCGCGTACTTATTCCGACATTTAGAGGAGATAAACAGGACTATCCAATATTCAGAGATGCCTTTTATCAGTGTGTTGACAAGGCAAGCTGCTGTGGGCCTAGTTTTAAGATGTTAAGCTATAGTAGAACGTCAAAATATCCATCCACGCGTGTGCTTCAATATTAACGGAACAAATCTAAGCAGCTTTAACTACCAGAAGCAGTAGCATCAACAGTAGTAGGAGAAGTGAAAGTATTAGCACGCACAGCAGTATAGTACATCTGGTCACTTGGCGGTGAAGGCAGCAGCAGCAGCAGAGCAACAGCCCTCATATGAGCATTGGTGCTCTGCAGCAGTAGGTCTAAATGTAAGGACATATGCTGTTTTTTTAGATCTGGTTTTGTGAATGAGGCAGACCCTACAAATTGGAAAAGCGAAGACTTTAAGCCCTACATAAATGTAAGTCAATGGTGCTACTTAGTATTTACTGAGCTCAGTGTATGTGTGTGCCAACCATAACATGGTTTTTCGTGTGTATTTTCCTGTTAGTTACTTCCTCTGAGTTCGCCCACAATAATATTTTGGATGCACATTTCTATTCAGTTGAGCAGCGGTTTACCATGTAATAGAATTCACTACTAAACAACATTATTTACTCCGTTTTATTTAATGGTATAATTTGCATCGCTGAGGTAAAAGAATTTTTACATAAATTACACACTAGTGAATACAGAGTGAAAAATGCTATATTAATTTCTGTTGTAGCATATCGTCTCATGCTTTGGCCCTCATCGGTGCATGTTTGGTTCTGATTGGCCCGTCTGCATGCAGTCTAATGCATCGTATGCAGATGTTTACAACACATTGAAAGATTGTCTGAAGCATCTAACAGAAGAGAACCAGCGACGTATATTTGGGCAGAATGCTGCTGAATTCTACTCTGTTAAAACATTGTTGAAGAACTGTTAGATTGTTACATTCTGCACAGTTGAAATGTAAACTGAGAACTGTTGTATTCATTTAACACAGAACCAGAGGAGGCATATCAATATTAGTTGATATACCTGCTCTGGTTTAACATAACAATTGTTAGATAGCAGCAAAATATACTGCACTATAACTGGTGCAGACTCAGAGTATGTAATGTGCCATGAAAACAACAAAAAACAATATTGGCCTTAGAGAAATGCAATGTTGCCTGCTGATTAGTGCTGCCATCTAACATAAATACTTTCTCGCCACTAATGGCCCCCACGACGAGAGGCACAAATAGGTTTGAGCTATACTAGACAGTAGTGTATGAAGAAATTGTGTCATATCTGGAAATACATAACAGTAGTAAAACACCCAGAATGTAATTTTAAAAACCTGCAACTTTGCCAAACCCCGTTAATAATGTCCCTGAGAGATGTCACTGATTTATTCACGAATTTGTATGCATCATAATTGTCTGAGTGGGGCAGATTCTATTCTATCTCTCCGGAGTGACGATGGGGGATGATGGTTATATAGTGTTTAACGTTTAACTTATTGTTTATTAAATTACGATTATTAAATCTTGGGCAAACTGTGGCTAGTATGTAAAATTATCCTCGGTCTCTTTGCTTGTCATTCTGCTTAGAGTCAGCAATAGTAAATGTACTATTCACTCCTGATTTAAATATAACAACACATTTATTGCATGGATGTTTGGGCATCGTAGAGTTTTGTGGGCTGAGAAGAGCAATCGAGGATAACATCGGGTTTCGACGTCCACAAAACTATATATCCCTCACAACAATGCAATGATTGTGTAATATATGGAAATATTTAAGGCCAATATTCCCAATATAAGCCGCGTTCACACGTAGCAACAAATTCGGTATTTAGCGTTCACACGAGGCTAAAATGCGCGGTCCAACAAATACGGAATTTAAATAGATTCGGTATTTGTTGAAATACGCAGCTTACCAGATGCCGAATTACTTCTCGTGCTTGAGAAATTCCGAATCTCTTGGACCGCGTATTTCTCTCGTGTGAACGCTAAATACCGAATTTCTGAAGCCGCGTATTTTATAGACTGGTCCGCGCTCGACAGTTACACTTGCGTAATGCGAGTATGTCGAGCGCGGACCAGTCTACGTATTTTATTAGCAGTTGCTGTGCACTGATTGTTTATTTCGCATTGTTCGCTTGATTGTTCGCTTGGACGCATTGTTTTTTTTCAGTGTACTAAAGCAGCTCGCAGCTCGCAAATACGGCATTTCTGGAGCCGCGAAACAGCGTGTGAACGCTCGGTCGCGTATTTGTCTCAGATTCGGTATCTCGCAAATACCGAATTTCATAAATACGGAGTCTCGTCTGAACGCAGCTATAATGTAAGAATTAATATGGTTTTTGTTATATTGAGCTAGACTTAAAATGGTATTTAACGTCATATTTTTCTTATATACTGACACAAACTTTTACATGTGAGTGGGAGATTACGGGTTTTAACAGTATTTTCATGAAGCTACTATTTACACTGATGTTTGATAAATAAAGATGCCATGAGCGGTGGTCTTGTATATGGATTTGTTCCGAAGAGTTTGCGTTTATAACTTAAGAATCTCACAAATTAATTACAGAATATAATTAGATCCATACAATGAACATGTTATTACTCTGAATATTTACATACTTTATGCTTCTGTGTATTCGTATACCATATTTATGGCATCAGAACATTGAAATTGTATCATTTAATCGATTTTAGTTTTTTGATAATTTTACATTTTTACCGAAAAATTTACGTCTTTATTTAATTGCTTGAACAGTCTAAATGTATTTACTCCCCATATTCACATATTTTGTGTTCTTGTGGCATACTATACAAAATTTTAGATTTTTAGCTTCAGTGAAACTATTTTTAATTTGATCAGGGAAATACACTCTTGGTACGAAAAACGGGTAGCGTGAAAGGCTGAACATCGAAAAAGTCAATTTTGTCCAAAATTTGACTGTGATATAAAATAATTGGTGTTATTTACATGTATTTCTACTTCAGAAATGTGCTCTCAGGAAGCATTCATATTAGTATATAAATTTTCAGAGGTGTAAATACAACAGAACCATATTTAATTTGAACTCAAAAAGGGAGATATTTTCCTGAAAATGTCGGTGCCGCGGCTGAGACAATACACGAATCATTTGCTTTGGAGCTATTTTCAGATGCCGAAAAAAATTCAAAGGCGTCTTGCACATTACAGTAAATGCTTATTTCATACAGTAATCAGCATTCTTCTGCACTTCCCAAAGTTACAAGGGCATAGACAGCTTAATTACTTTACAATTAGCGAATAGAATCCATACCGAGGGCTTCTGGACACGGACTTGAAAACGGCCTGAGGAAAAACACCCCGACGCCGCTCACTAAAATCGCTATAGCTCTGGAGTCTCTTAACCAATTTCTATGATTTAAGTATCAGTGTAATGTACATGCTCAGATCTATCCAGTGATGCTAATTTAAGGCGACTACAGTATCCCATTAAAAGATTGTTTTTCAGAAAATCCGCTCATTAAGCTTTTGTAAATTACGTGCGGCCATTTTACAAACAAAGACCAAATTACACAGCGAGTATCAGCCCTCCTGCAGGCGCGCTACAGCTACAAGCGAGAACCAGGTGGCTAACTTGTAAGCCTCGCTCTGATTGGTGCTGATTGTTTGAATATGGGGCGAGCCGTGAATTACGAAAGTTAAATGAAGCAGGTTTCTGAAAAAGCAATCTTTTAAGAAGTGAATAACGATTGAAGTGAATGTATAGCAAATATGCAGTTTTAACAAGCTAAAGCATTATACCGGTTCAAGGATAGAGAACATGGGTCCCAATAAAACGCAATGTCATTTATGGCATTCAATATAATATAATATT
>NW_014578113.1:132526-138861 GCF_000485595.1 Priapulus caudatus
CCGCGAATTAGTAAGCTGCTGCTAACTTGGTGACACACACTCATCCTCAAAACGAAACAATCGGATTCGATCTAAACACACGACAGACAAAACTAGACAGTAGGGCACTCCATGGCAGAGTTGCATACCTGCGCCAGCATGTTTAACATGTAATGACTCGCCTGCTGCGCTGATTGGCGACTGCTGACTGCCGCTCGGCTGAGTGCTGCTTGCTGACTCGCGGTCGTCTGATGCGGCTGCTGACTACGTGGGGGCCTCGCCGGCTTCGCGTGACATCGCGAACGTGACTACACGCAGCTGCACGCACGCACATCATGCACACAGCACACACACAGCACACACACACAGCACATGCATCACACACTACACACATCAGACAACACACACACGAGACCGGAGTTAGCATTATCCGTCCCTCACTTCCGTTACTCTTGGTTCTCCGTTTAACTCCGTGGGCGGAGGTAATAAAGGAATAATAGGATCCTAGTGATTGAAGGGACACAGTTCGGATAATCATGCTATTAAGGCGACCTACTACATCTACGCCTCTCGAGCGCGAAGGGTCACTGGCCGTCGCCTGCAGCTGCCTAACCTGGCTGATTTAGTTCTCGTGGTCCCTGAGGGCGCTTGTCGTCATCCTTGATCTGCTTGGGCCCTGGCCTAGCGCCTGCTAGATGTGGTTAATCGTTCGTGAAGGGGACTAGCCCAGCGCTGGCATCGCGACAGCTATGCGCGACCTAACAGGCAACTAAAATACACAGACATAGACTAGTTATTGATCTTGCTGAACACGCGGCACCTTCCCCCCCCTCTAGGTAAAGCTGGCATTCGCCTATATCGGTTGAAATTGTAATATAAAAACAATCATAGGTCTAATTGGAATCGGCACGTAATTGATTAGAAAGAACTGGTGTGTGGTCAGGGTGAAAAAAAATACAAATGCCAGTCGGGGGGGGTGCGATTTAGCCCCCGAAATGCCTAGCAAAAAGAGCCCGCGAATAAATGGTCAAACAAGAGCCCCTGGTATAATTTGCCATAGAGTTCAATGCAAACAAATTTTAGGAGTGATATTTCAATGCACTCGAGCTTGGAAAAGTAGCCCGCCCGAAAAACATTTTTCCGCCTTGTGTGATGTTGCTTGCACATGTTCATGCCGTGACTAGATAGTAAATTCTGCTGTATTGCAAGGATACCGGTAAGTTATGCAGAGACGGTTTGAGAACATATGAAGAATGTTCTGTAACAAAAAACCACGAGAAGCCATTGCCGCCTCTAGCAATGCATCTCCTTTTTTCGTTGCTAAATGAAAACATGTGAATAGAACACATGGATGTAAATCATCATACACTGTATGCAGCTGTAATGAATGATTACCTAAAAATTATCCTAACATACAAAACCTGATATAAAACAAGTATGAGTAAGGAGGAACATAAAAACAGGACTACAGTGATTAAACATTGCTGTTTACGACGTAATTCTGATGAATCAATATCTAACGACGTTTTACCGGGTCCCCAGCGTTTCTTGACGCTCAGAAAACGGCACAGTCGGCTCAAACGATAACCGGCCACTTGAAATAGAACAATCATTATACCACATTGTTCGCGAGAGTTTGCGTTTATAACTTTATATTCGGAATCTAGCGTTTAACTTATGCGCGAAGAGGGCGCTGACAGGGGACGCGCGGGGATTGGCTTCATAGAGTCAGCCGGGGAGTTTCGTGAGTGCATACGTGTCAGCGGGCCGGTGGCAGTGTCTGTTTTTCGAGTCGTGTCTGCGAGTTAGCAACCGTCGACAGAGGTTTTCGTATTAAAATAGTTACTATTCAGTCCTTTACACGACACTATGCCGTCTCTTATCGTATCGTTCTACCGGCAATTCACTGTATCAACACGTGGTCGCTTCGAGCCGGAACGCTCATCACGAAATAGTAGGCTGCAGAGTTGGAGGACACGAGTCATAACTCCATAACGGCAAAAGAGGAATGGAGACAAAAAGGAAGTGAGCTGAAGTAAGGACGGAGGAGATTTGAAGACGCAAGTTTAACTAGGGAACCAGGACACAGGTTGTAAACTTTTTAAGTCAAAAGAAAAAATAGATGAAATCAGGAAATGATGGACAGATTCTCAGCGTACAGAAGACGGATTCTGTCAGTACCTGTCCGCTTAGAGCTTGTTGTACCAGGAGAACGGAAACAGAAACGCACGCGAGGCAGATGCCATCCAAGCAATGTTGACACTGCAAAGCCGCTAACGTTTTTTTTGCCAACGGAGTACATCAGTGAAAATGTAATGAAACGGCGAACATCCGTACTCGTGACGATCAAAAGCTGAAGGTGGCGACGTCTGAGTTAAAGAGCGGCAGAAGCTCAAAACAGAAGGCAAAGTACAGTATTGATAGCGACAGTGCTCACAACTCTGACAGCGCCGTACCGTACTCCAACATTTAGAGAGATAAAGCAGGACTATCCAATATTCGATGATACGCCTTTTATGCTGGTGTTGGACAAGGCAAGGCCTGTGACTACGTTTTTAAGGATGTTACAGACTTGCGTCAATACCTGGGAGGTGCTGCGAGCAACCATCGGGGGTTTCTGCTCTGAGGCAGGATAGAAGCAGCTAAACGTGGAACTGAAGAGAGATACGGGGGGTGTAACGGCGAATACTTCCTCGCCAGCTTAACGGTATAGCGACAGTTTCCACATGGTCAGGCAAGGAGATCCACAGGCACTGATGCATTCCAAAACATCAGTTAAGAGCTGTCGATAGTGGCCCTCGCAGAAAGTGGTCGCACTGACGAGAGCTAGAGAATGACAGTATGTTCTATTTGCGTATCAAAATCGAAGATTCCAGCCGTCCTCATGATGCACACGTAAAACGCGTGGCTTCAGTATCGAAAGGACGCCTCTGAGAACCCTGACACTTCACTGCGTAAATGGATATCGAGAAACTGCCGTATTCCGCAGTGAGTCTATCGAAGAGGGACAATGCGAAATAGTACTCCAAACAAACTGGTCCGTCCTCGGATCTGCCAGAGAAAAATTGTTTTTAACGCGCGCCGACTGGAGTAAGGCCGAGCCAATCATATGCGACTGTTGTGGCGAACATCGCCGCATATATGTTTGCCAGCAGTTCAATGGCATGACTGTTGAACAACGGTGGAATGCAGCAAAACAGAATCGCTTGTGTTTTTGTTGCTTAGGCATAAACCATCGTGGAGTGGTATGTCGGAATAGTCGTGTTTGTGGTGTCAGTGGCTGCGAAAAAAACCATAATAGTCTGCTGCATGGAAGTGAAAACGACTCAGCTGTCGGCCGTCTAAACCTGAGTGCGGCAGAGTGGCAGAGAGGAAGTTCCTACAATAACCCAGCGCAATCTCGTACACACACTGTGTCATCAACCCATACCGCATTGTCGGGGAACGTTATTGCGTTACATACAATTCCAGTAATCTTAAAAAACGGGGCTCGGCAGCTCAGGGTAAATGCCTTACTTGATGAAGGATCTACGGATAGCTATATCAATGAAGCAGTTGTGGCCCAGCTAAACCTCACCGGAAAACCTTGTAACCTAAACGTGGCTGTCATGGGTGGAGCAAGGAGAGTATACGACACATCGTGCGCGTCGGTCGAAATTCTTCGCACTTGGGATGGTGAGAAATGTGGTGAAATCAGTGCACATACGGTTAAAGATGTCACTGGAGATCTGACAGTCATCGACTGGAATAGATTAGCTGGTAACTGGCCACACTTGACCGGAATAGAATTTCCAAGGATCGGTAGCCGCGCAAAGGTGGACTTTCTTATTGGAGCCAATGCAGCCAACCTTCATTGTTCTATTCACGAGATTGTCGGTCGACCAGGGGAGCCCATCGCTCGTCTTACGCCCCTGGGATGGACGTGCATTGGTCCAACAGGTGTCGCACAGAAACTTGGTTCTAATAGCCTCTAAGTCTATTCTCACATACACATTTCGTTAACAGTAATAAAACTGCCGATGACTGTGAGTTGAGTTCGCTTATGAAGCCTATCAGACAGATGTGGGACATAGAAAAAGTTGGCATAACTCCAGACACGGAGATGAACCCTGATGAAAGGAGCATCATCGCCATGACAGATAGAACACGGGAATTCACGAATGGGAGATATCAGGTGTCAGTTCCTTGCCGGCGGAACGAGCCTGATCTTGTCAGCCTTGAAGAGGTCATTGAAATGGCGGCCACAGGCGGCAGAAGAATATCGAAGAGCTATTGGCCACCAAATACAACAAGGTTATGTTAAACCAGTACCAGCTGAGGAGCAGAACTTGGATAAATGTTGGTTTCTTCCCCACTTTCCAGTATAGTAGTGCGCATGGATAGATCGACAACGAAAGTGAGAGTAGTGATGGATGCGGCAGCCAAGAACAACGGCAAATCACTGAATGATTGCATACACCCTGGTCCCAAGCTCCACCATGAAATAATTGATGTCCTCGTGCGCTTCCTTCGGAATCCAATCGCCATAGCAGGTGACATCGCAAAAATGTTTCTGCAAATCGAGTTGGCACCAATGGATAGAAAGTATCATCGGTTCCTCTGGCGTGATAACGAGAATGAACCAGTCCGGGAATATCAGTATCAACGGCTAGTGTTTGGCAATAGTGCGTCCCCATATCTCTCACAGGACGTAATTAGACATCATGCTAAAACACATGCAGATTCCCATCCTGATGCAGCAGAATCTGTGTTGCACTCTACATATGTTGATGACGTAATGGACAGTGTTAGTTCTGAGCAATCCGGTGTCGAGTTGCGGTGTGAAGTAACTGACCTACTAGTGGGGCAGATATGTGAAAAAAATGTTCACATCTGGCAGAAAGGGTGAAATTTTGTATACAGGGGTAGTTTGGGGCGCTGATTTCAAAAATTGCCGGATCCAAGAGATTGGACCAATGGATCGGCCGCCATCTTGAATTCCAATATGGCCACCATGACGAAACATATTGAACATTACTATCTTGGGTTCTAAATGACATGTGGCGCTTATATTTGGTACACAAGAGCAGGCAGACGCGCTCAGCCGATTAATGCCTGAGGGACAACTCGCACTTTCACACGACGCCTCCACACAAACAGGACACACCCCACCACCACCACCACCATCTGCCGTCGCACACATTCACGTCAGCCCAGTGACGCGGCACACCGCCGAGACCACGGCCATAAACTTGCCGGCAGAGATTACAATGGACGGGTTTAGAGACATGCAAAACAACGATTCATTTCTGACACGCGTCAGGCAGGCACTCACAACAGACACATGCACCTTACGCGACGCGCGGGTTGTCGCCGACTATTATATGGATGACGGATTAGTGTTCCACGTCAGCGCGGACAAGCTTGAATGCGGGTCGCAATTAGAACTCCCACGCAGCCTAATTACCAAGGTCATGCCACTGTTTCACGACCATGCCTACTCGGGGCATTTAGGCTTTTCAAAAACTCTCAAGGATCCAACAACGCTATCATTGGCCGCGTATGTTCTCCGACGTGTACGAATATGTCAAGTCATGCGTAACCTGTGCAGCACGCAAAATGCAGAGAGTCCGCGCACCCATGCAGCACGCCCCCCAAACCACACATGCTTGTCAAGCGGTAGCCATTGACATAATGGGCCCGTTACCGGTGACAGGTAGCGCTAACCGGTATTGTCTGACTTTCATCGACTTGTTTACGGCATGGCCGGAGGCATACGCAATCCCATTCCGCTCAGCGCAGGTCGTTACGGGGATCATTGTCAACAAGTTCATTCCACGCCACGGCTGCCCAGAAATGTTCTTAACAGATAACGGCAAAGAATTCTGCAACTCGCTAATGACACAATTAGGCAAAGAACTGGGAATCAAACACGTCAAAACAGCACCTTACCACCCCGCTTCCAACGGGATAGTCGAACGTTTTCACAAAACACTTAATAACTTGCTTTCATGCTACATAAGCCGCGATCATTCATCGTGGGACACGAAGCTGGGAGCCTTGTTGTTTGCATACAGAACCTCGGTACACGGGACTAGCGGGTATACACCTTTTCTTCTACATCATGGGAGAGAAGCGAGATTACCACTAGACGTGCTTCTACACCCCCGCCGGGTACAGTACGCAGATGACCCGATATCACAGGCAACAGAGAGACTATACCACGCATGGACAAACATACACGAAAACACACGATTAACAAGAGAGAAAAACAAGAACTTATATGATAAACGAGCGAAAGACCAAGGGTTTATGGTAGGAGACTCGGTCTACTGGTACAGCCCCGTATTACGCCCAGACGAAACCGCCAAGTTACA
>NW_014578113.1:141033-144467 GCF_000485595.1 Priapulus caudatus
TCAGCATGGCAAAAGGCTCTTGTGTACCAAATTTCAGCGCCGCAGGTCATTTAGAATCCAATTAAGATAGTAATGTTCAATGTTTCGTCATGTCGGCCATACTGGAATTCAAAATGGCTGCCATATGGTTTGTCAGACATGTCAAATCAATCTATTATTGAACTCGATCAGCATGGCAAAATACTCTTGTGTACCAAATTTCAGCGCCGCAGGTCATTTAGAACCCAAGATAGTAATGTTCAATTTTTCTTAATGGTGGCCATATTGTAATTCAAAATGGCTGCCATATGGTTTGTCAGACATGTCTAATCAATCCCTTATTAAACTCAGCATGGCAAAATACTCTTGTGTACCAAATTTCAGCGCCGCAGGTCATTTAGAACCCAAGATAGTAATGTTCAATGTTTCGTCATGTCGGCCATACTGGAATTCAAAATGGCTGCCATATGGTTTGTCAGACATGTCAAATCAATTCATTATTGAAATCAGCATGGCAAAATGCACTTGTGTACCAAATTTCCGCGCCACATGTCATTTAGAACCCAAGATAGTAATGTTCAATTTTTCTTCATGGTGGCCATATTGGAATTCAAAATGGCTGCCATATGGTTTGTCAGACATTTCAAATTAATTCATTATTAAACCCTGCGCATGTCGAAATGCCCTTTTGTACTAAATTTCAGCGCCACAGGTCATTTAGAACCCAAGATAGTAATATTCAATGTTTCGTTATTGCGGCCATATTAGAATTCAAGATGGCGGCCGATCCAGTGGTACGTCAGACCTCTTGGATCCGGCAATTTTCGAACTCAGCATGTCAAAATACCCCTGTATGCAAAATTTCACACCTGCCGGATGTGAACATTTCGACCTATTTTTGTTACATATCTGCCCCACTATACTCGGAACAGCTGGATTCGTCATAAGAAAATGGATGTCCAACAGTATAAACGTGCTTCGTGATGGGGCGGAAAACGAGCAGGCCTTAAACATTGAATTAGATTCGAACGATTTACCAGCGATAAAAACGCTGGGTTTGATATGGGATGCAAGTCGTGATGTGTTCACATTCAAAGTGGAAACCCCACCATCAGAAATTAGAGCAACAAAACGAAACATGTTTCGAAGATCAGCAACGCTCTATGACCCACTGAATTTTTTTGCACCGTTTACGATTCGTGCAAGAATCTACATGCAGCAAACCTGGGTCAAGGGCATAGAGTGGGACGAACTTCTTCCGTCGGAGTTATCGCGAGAATGGAGAAACTGGTTCAGTGAACTTCACAAGCTTACGGACATAAAAGTTACGCGATGTTTGTCACTACATAACGGACGTATCGTCAGGAAAATGCTTCATACGTTCGTGGATGCATCGATGTGCGCATATGCCGCAGCCATCTACTTACGGTGCGAGTACGAAGAGGGACAAATCTCAGTTGCTCTAGTGGCATCCAAAGTCAGAGTAGCGCCACTTAAGTCACTGTTGATTCCAAGGTTAGAATTATCAGGAGCACTGATTGGTCTTCGTTTGGCACCGCGTGTGCGTGCTACACTAAAGATAGCAAACTCCGAAACCATTTATGTTCAAACACACACAACCATTACACTTCAAACTGGCCTGAAAATCGTCCTGAACAGCCAGTAGACAAGGCCTATGAAGTGCGTCAATCGTTAGTAACGGTCAAGCAACCAGAAAGTGTTGACCTTGGTCGTATCGCTCCATCAAGATTCTCTTCTTGGTTGAGATTAAGACGGATATGTCGTTTCATTGAGAATGCTCGAAGAAGGCCAAGCAATAGAATCTTTAATCGTTGCTTGGAAGTGTCAGAAGTGCAGCATGCAGAGTTAATATGGATCAAGCATGCACAGGAAGAGGTGTACTCGAGGGAAATTGGCGATTTGAGTCGTGGACGCACAGTAAATCGATCAAGCTCCATACTGAGGCTGAATCCGCGCTTAGACAGCAACGGTGTGATGAGAATGTACGGTCGACTAGAGAATGCACACCACCTGCCATGTGAGACGCGGTTTCCGGTGATTCTGCCACGCAAGCATGATGTGACTCGCCTTATAGTCACAAACGCACACTCACAGAATGACCACGGGGCAGGTGTTTCACATACACTAGCAACCCTACGGGGCAAATACTGGATCATACATGGGAGGGAGGCAGTAAAGGAAGTCGACCACCAATGTCTACGGTGTAGACGTCGGAGGTGCAAAGCAGCTGGCCAAGTAATGGCTCCGCTGCCCGAGATGAGACTTGGCTCTCCAGCACGGGCATTCGCGAGATCAGGAGTTGACTTTGCCGGGCCCTACTTGACCAAACAAGGACGAGGACGTATACGTGCAAAACGCCACACACATACCCCTACCACATCCCTACATACCCCGACATATGCCTGTTCACGTGTCTCGCATGTAGAGCAGTACACATTGAACTGGCCTGGAGCCTGGATACCGACTCTTTCCTCGCAGCATGCTCTCGGTTCACTAACAGGCGAGGCAAGCCAATCCAGATGCAATCAGATAACGGAACAAATTTTGTGGGAGCTGATAACGAGTTAAAAGGACTAGTAGCCGCCCTAGATCAGAATAAAATAACAAACACCATGACAAACCAAGGAATGGTGTGGAGGTTTAATCCGCCCGAATCCCCACACTTTGGAGGCGTGTTCGAATCGATGATCAAGTCTGCGAAGCGTGCCCTATCTGCGGTGTTAGGAAATGCCGACATCACTGATGAAGAGTTGTTGTCTGCCCTGGTGTGTGTTGAGGGGCTTCTCAATTCGCGTCCCCTCACTTACCAGGGTGCCGATCCTGACGATGAACCGATCCTCACACCCAATCACTTTCTGATTGGTCAGATGAGTGGGCAACTGGCTCCGGACTCAATCAACACCGAATTCAACCCGAGAAAACGCTGGCGAAGAATTCAAGAACTCGTCAGCCATTATTGGACACGATGGCTGAAGGAGTACCTGCCTACCCTGAGTTATCGGAGCAAGTGGAACCGGCAGCAGCCTGACCTGAAAGTTGGGGATATTGTGACGAATTCGGTTTTCTCTACGACCTGCGGGGTGTCACGGCCCCAACCCAGGCTCGCAGGTAGTGGCACGGCGATGAGAGAATAAGCGCGAGATAGATGTAGAGTAGATGCGAATGGACCGGGGGTCCGATTTATTGCCTCAAGTACTGGCCGCACGCTCGGCCGGACACGCGTGCTCTCACCATCCTCACTCTAGAGGTCGCCCCGCTGACCCACCGGATGCGCACACACCATTGACGGCTCGAACGCACGGTAGAATTATGAGGCTGAACCCATCACAAACACAAACACGTCCTACATCACCGGCTGCCTGCAAGGAGCTCCCGATACAGAGAGAGACGTTCTAAACACGCTTGTCTCTACCATTCGCTGGCGACACAATGAT
>NW_014578113.1:144477-145540 GCF_000485595.1 Priapulus caudatus
GATTATAACACCGCCGGTGTTTCTACCTAATAGTACAAGTACAAAAACGGGTCCCACCAGCCAGACAGCCGCATATTACGAGACGGACAATAGGTATATCGGGATTAGTCTAGACCGGTCAGTATACATATATCCGGACGCACTTAGACTACAATCATGCCTACAACAACACCGTGTAATTTGCGACGTATACTCTCCTATCTTCCCGGCAACAGCAATAAATTCATGCGCAATCGCTTTGTATCAAAACGACATTAACCAAATTCAAACATTGTGTCACAAGCGTGTTGTTTTCTATCAGAAACCCGAACCACAGGCCAGGTATATAGCAAACGGTAAATGGCTAATCTCCGCGCCAGCGCCGTTTAAAATTGTTATATCATGTCAAGCACATTCTACGGCGCAAATCAAAGTCACAGAACTAACCATAAAAAGACAAAAGCTTATTCAATTACGGTCGGGTTGCAAGGCGGATGCGGCAGCTTTTACGTTACCACCATATTTTTTTCACGAAACCAACGTGTCCGTCAGCGCTTCAGCACAAGCCCTACCCGAAATCGTTAGACAGATCCCGCAAATTTGGAAACAGCTGTACGAGGTACACAAGGGGATAGTAATAAATTCCACAGCACTCATTCCGACGGCAGTAGTCCCCCCACAACTGTATGCAGAGGCAGATTTAGATGTTTCGTTTACTGACCTCGTGGCAGCAGTCGAACGGGGGAAGCAAATCGCATTACAGGGAACTGCATATGATCACTGGGACACGGCAGATTATCATGTTAACACGCACCACTCGGCAGCGTACGGGATCCTGGCAGGGATAATAATTATGGCGGGAATCGCGCTAGTTTTCTACTTTCGATGTTATAAGAAGGGTTTATGGCAGCGGTTTCAGCCTACAATCCCAGTGACCTTCAGAACAGGCAGGGTACAAAGGGCGGCAGTTCCACGTGACCCAACACCCATAAACGCGGGAACCGAGATGATAGACATACCATTACGCTCACTCCCGACAACCCCCACCCCCACCTACGCGACCATAACCCCCACCTCCACCCCC
>NW_014578114.1:0-416 GCF_000485595.1 Priapulus caudatus
AATTTACTATTTCTGCAATCTAATCTACTCATCATTGTTACTAATCTGCATTTCGTATGGAAGCTTAGTCTAAACATGTGCAATTCCAAAAAATAATTACAATTTACACGTAAACACAAATTACAAATTTAACCATATATGTACATTTAGTTATCTGACACTTACTGTAGCTTTGATTATTGCTTGCCTTTTCTATGTGTATTGCTTTTAAAATCATTCAAAATTATAATATTCATCTACTAATTTTTTTTAAACAAAACACTAAACTGGTATCCTTAATTTCAACTTATACATCACATCGCATTATATTGCTTAATAAAATAACTGTATCTGCTAATATTCATTATGTTCCTTTTTCTACATCAATATTATCCATGTTAATAGATTATTTGAGTTGGAGTTTCTACTAGTAGAGA
>NW_014578114.1:880-4070 GCF_000485595.1 Priapulus caudatus
AGGCTTGACAGCCATGGTACAAAAATTTGGTACAAAATTTGGTACTAAATTCTAGATAACAAACACTTTTTCCAGTCAATTGCTGAAAATATCACTGTCTCATAAACTGTAACGAAACATTGTTCCAGCAGACAGATAAAACTAAACTACACTAGACCAAATCCTGAGCTATCCTTGACAGCAGATGTCATCATCGCTAGCATCTCTTCCTCACTTTTGATGTGGACAGGAAGCTTTACTACAATGTCACAGGTTGACACTGTTGGCCTGCACCTGCAACCATCCTGGCAATGCACAAAGGCAACTGAAAAGGGCTTGCCAAATCCCAGGACAGGAACTGATGGTGATCCTGTCGTCCACTTCAACAAGTGCGAGATAGTAAGGTCTCCTGGAAAAAAACATACATCCTCACAATATTACTGTTTTGGTACAAGCTAGGTCCTGACAAAATTGAGCTGCTTTCCAAGGTTAGTAACCAAGATCAAAGGCCCTGGCATACATTACCTATATTGAACTGAAATCTGATTCAGGGCTTCGACAGAAATATATTTGTTACAATTTTGTGGCTTGTTGAACATTTTGGTCTGAATTATGTTTGTTAGACAGGGAAGTTGTAGTACAAAACTAAAGAGACTGGATGATTTGTGACACAGCAAATCTTTAGACACAATGTGAAAATCTCTGGTCACATCAGATGATTATATATGCTAACTATTTAAACGTTATGATTTTAATTGCACACACAATCCCAGCTGTACGCCTACATGTATAGTGTCAGTCAGTAACAGAAAACATGCACATACCTTCTTCTGTCAAAGATTCGATGAAGTCACTAAACAGCTTGTACACATCTATTTCTTCATTCTTGAGGACCTGGGATTCACTGAAGACCGCTACCAAGTTCTCCAAATACTCTCCAGTTGTGGCATTTGGGCCAGGCACATCTATGAAAACAGCTTCCCAAAGTTTTGGGTTGTTCTTTACGGAATCCAACAAGCCACAACTGGCCATACCTTGCTGCAACTGCATCAGTTGTGGCATAAAGTCTGCCAACTGGCTCTTGACGTTCATTGCCCTGAAAGAAAAAAGGCACATCAGGACATTGTATTCATACTTCTGTTGCAGATAATTTAATGGTGGAATCTATTAGCCATTTTCTTGTACTATAGTTGATCCCTCAGACCACTTGCTCAAAGATACTTGAACACTGATCAAGCAAGCGGAGGCAGTTGATAGTCAGTCCAGGACTACTAAGTAATGACTAGTAGGGAACATAGAAAGTTCTTGAATTGTGTTAACTAGGACAATATGGCCAGTTAATAGAATGGCATTTCAAAATATTCAATCACTGTTATTTTTTTTACATACTCGAATTATTTTTTAAGGACTACTTTTCAAGTAGTTTTGATAATATCTTATCAATGTCAAGAAAGGAAGCATCTACCTGTGACATGGTTTAAGTTGGTATTACCCTATTTGTACAGTAGCAAGAAGTATTTTCCAGAAACCAAATCATGGACACTTTCCATGGTAACAGGAACTCACAAAATCCCCATGAATGGATTAAATTCCCATTATTCCAATTAATGTGTCGTTTAGATTTGTGCCGCAATTCTGCATTTCCTCCCTATACCTTAAGTTAAGGAGAACGTTCCGGCAGTACCCTGGGGGACATAGACCCTATGAGCATTAATAAATAAAACAACCCGATTTGTTAAAAAAATGCAAAATGAGTAGCCCCGAATATTTAAATCAATCCCTTTGTCCCAATGTAGGCGGGTTTCTCCGTCTTACCAGAAGTGTGTAGAAATGTTAACACTTAATATTCAAAGCACAAGAAAGTGTGACGGTGCCACAAAGAATAAGATTTATTCAAGAGAGCTTTTGCAGTTAATAGAATAATATACGTACGATAGTACACAAAGAGGTGGAGACAGTTAATACGGTGCGAGTGCAACTTACACAGCTATAAGAAACTACGTTTAGAATTATAGAAAAGCCATTTTGTTTTCAAGAAAGCCATCTTTAAAAAAAAACGTCAAGGTAGAGAACTTTCTATAGGTATAGTGTTATCAATGTTTAGTTCAGTTTTTAAATTAACACAGAGATTTTCGCCATTGATTTAGTATCGCCCACCTTGATACATGCATATTTTTCTTTTATTGACAGGATATGATAAGCTGAAACCATATGGGTTCCCAGTTCATGGAGCTATAGATGGGTATAGCAGGAAAATCCTATGGTTGGAGGTCTCAAGGTCTAACAACAACCCTGAATTGATAGCTGCAATGTATTTGGATTGTGTCCAAGAGTCTGATGGTTGTCCAATATTATTAAGAACTGACTGTGGTACAGAAAATGGCACTATGGCATCTATGCAGGCATATTTCAGACAGTATCAGGAAGATAGATTTGCTGGGGAAAACGCTCACAGATATGGTACCTCTCCAGCAAACCAACGCATCGAATGTTGGTGGTCATTTCTCAGAAGAGGGCGGTCTTCCTGGTGGATTGATTTGTTTAAAAGCTTGGTATTAAATGGTGAGGTGGAATTGGGAAGTGAGCTACAAAGAGAATGTTTATGGTTCTGCTACAATAGGTTGATCCAAGATGATCTTGATCACGTGAAACTGCATTGGAACACTCATCGAATCCGGCCGTCACGACATGGAACTGTACCTGGTATCCCTGATGTCCTTTACTTTCTTCCACAGCAGCAAGGAGTGAATGATTGCAAAGTCCATGTTAAAAAATGTCACATGCTTGAAATGGAAAATAATTTGGAAGCAAGTTCAGAGACTGAACTAAGCACATACCAAGAATACTTCCATTACATCATTGACAATGAAAACCTCCCATACCCAAAGGATACAGGTGATGCGTACAGGTTATTCGAGAAACTTGTTTTTATTGCAAACCAGTAATTTACTATTTCTGCAATCTAATCTACTCATCATCGTTACTAATCTGCATTTCGTATGGAAGCTTAGTCTAAACATGTGCAATTCCAAAAAATAATTGCAATTTACACGTAAACACAAATCACAAATTTAACCATATGTACATTTAGTTATCTGACACTTACTGTAGCTTTGATTATTGCTTGCTTTTAAAATCATTCAAAATTATAATATTCATCTACCTATTTTTTTTTAACAAAACACTAAACTCGGTATCCCTCAATCAAACT
>NW_014578114.1:8038-12851 GCF_000485595.1 Priapulus caudatus
GCTAGTCGGGGGTCGGCAGAATAGGAACCTGGACAGCCTAAGAGGTGACAGGAATATGCCCGGATGAAGGGCACAGGAATCGCCGGCGTATATAAGGCGAGCGGCACGCGGACACGAGGAAGCCTACTTGCTCTATCCCCGTGTCATTGTATTACCTTGTAATGTCGAACAATACAGTCGCTTGTGGTACGTTACCTCTCTAGTTGGTGTTTACTTCATGTCTAGCGTATCCTGTACTCGTATCTAACCTACCTCACCTACCACACCTAAGTAGCCGCATATAGGCGCTACACTACACCAGTGTAGCCGATCTCCTCCAGTACGTCAAACACATCATCAGACATGAGAACATCAGCTAGTTCATCTTGATATGTCACTGATTGGATCTAGGATAACAAAGATTACAATGTTATTTTTAAAATCAACTGACAAATTTGACAGGATCTATAGAGATTTTATTATTGAATTGTGATTCCATATGGTATGTGGAAACTAACCAGGAGTAAAATCACTGGTTTCTTCACCCCCAATTATTGATTCCAGCATAAGCGCGCACGCTCTTTGGTATTTAGATATCCCCTAGAAATGCTACCACCATGATGCACCACTATGCATTCTTACATTCTGTTCATCAAATATCCCACAACTACTTGCCACATGCAGCATGCATTTAATTTATTATACTTATAGCTGGAAACATTAATTGATGGCTAGAGTACAGCCCGCTTTATTTATATATGAAATATCATCACAACTGTTTAGTACAAATATTATTTACTAAACACTATAAAAAAAATAAATATCACAATAAATACTGCTACCCGGATTTAAAAGTAGAATTTGATAGAGGTTTATTGGCTGTAATTCTGATGTTCTTTAATTCATAGATGCAATTCGACACACAAAATGATATATTGCTTAATATAGTGGCATTATTGATCACTGAAATTAATGATTGGACATTAACAAATTATTCTGCACCCTGATCTAAAACTGAAGCCTTTTTGGTCCTGAAGCCAAAACTTTTTGAGAGCCTAAAGTGCATAATTATACTTATATCAATTATTTTCATACCTTTAAAGCTGCATGTCTGTATTTGCCCACACTATCTTCGGAAGAAAGAGGCTGTCCAGATAGGTAAGCATATATCGTTGGGTGCAGATATGCAGGTGCTGGTCCTCCTTGAACAATTGACATCACCATCAATTTCCCAGCCAGCAAGAAATTCCCATTGTTGAGTGCAATGGTTGATGGCAGTGGCTTCCCTTCTCTAAACATTGTCCTGTCGATAACCGCTAGAATTTCTAAGACAATGCAAAAACAACTCGGTCAGTTCTAAAGTGAAAAAGATGGAATCTGTATACAAACACACATCATGGAATTTAATGTTGGCTTCTAGTGTTAGAAGATACAGCAAAAAGGGCCACTGTCATTTTACTAATTTTCTAGAAATCCCTTTTGCATCTTCGGGGCGAACCATTTAGCCTCGTCTACACGACGATATTTAACTCGAGTAAAGCAATAACTCGTGTTAGCGATTATGTAGCGTCTACACGACAACACCCGATAGCGTGTGTGTGTGCGTGCGTGCGTGTGCAGGAACACGTGTGTGCATGAGTGCGTTGGTGCGTACGTGCGTGTGTGTACAGGTACGCGTGCATGCATGCATGTGCACGTAAACGTGCGTGCGTGTGCACGTACACCTGCGTGCATGCGTATGTAAACGTGCGTGCATGCGTGCGTGTGTGTGTGTGTGCACGTATACGTGTGTGCGTGCGTGCGTGCGTGCGTGCGTATGCAAGTACACGTGCGTGTGTACGTGCACGTGCGTTCGTGCGTGCGTGCGTGCATGTGCACTTACACGTGCGTACATGCGTGCGTGCGTGTGTACGTGTGCATGTACACGTGTGTGCATGCGCGCGTGTGTGTGCATGTACACGTGCGTGCATGAGTGTGTGCGTGCGGGCATGAGTGTGTGCGTGCGTGCGTGTGTACGTACATCATACTAGTGTTGCCGCCTATCGTGGAGTCATGTACTATTCGCTAACTTGAGTTAAGCGTCTATACGGGGCCTTAACTCGAGTTATGGTAACTCAAGTTAGCTTCACCTCAATTGACTGGCGAGGTTAAGCTAACTTGAGTTAAGGCCCCGTATAGACGCTTAACTCAAGTTAAATGTCGTCGTGTAGACGAGGCTTCCATTTATCTTGTGAAGGGGGGGGGTGTTGGAAGAGTTAAAAAATTCCCTGCAGACCCCAAAGCCATAAAGCAAGGAAAAAATATGGGTATGTTTATTTCTGGAGAAACAAATATCGATCATGCATAGATTGTGTTCCCAACTGGGGCAAAAAAATCCTGCAATGCTTAATCTGTCTAAAAAAATATTGCACTGCTTGACGACTTAACAAAATATCTCGCCTGTAAGTCAGTAAGAAAAAAAATTCCAAGGAGAAATCTTCCACCCACCCCCCTCTCAAAAGTCAAATGGTTCGCTCTTTATCAGGGGTAGGCACGTATGTCATGCAAGACTATGAGGGTCTACCAATTGTCATTGTTGCTTGCTATTGTATCAGGTTGTTACCATCTGGTGTAATAATATAGTAATATATTATTATTGGCAAATCAGCTTGTTATTATCATACATGGCTCCAAATGCAAACATAATGTTGAACTTGGCCTGTTTTTCACAAAAATATTGTGAGTAGACATCGCATGTGCAACTGTGTTAAGTTCGAGCCCTGCAATCTCTATCATTATCACAATATTACAAATTCTGGTCTACCTGAGAAAAATTCCCGTCTTGGCCCTCCATCGTCCACTGCAGTCTCTCCAATAAATTCCACTTTGATGGGGATTTGGGGAGACAGTTTTGGCCCATACCTTTGCACATCTACCCACAAGTTGGTGCGACGAATACGTAGCTTCATGGGTTTGTTGGTAGACAGATCCGGCACTAAGCTGCTTATTACGTCGTTTAAACTTTCGTTGGACCTTGCCATCGAGACATCTTCCTCTCCAATAGGGTGTTCTGATTCCTCTTTGTCATTGTTTCCCACCCAAATATCAGCGCAGATGTCGGCATGGTCTGCAATGATTCTGAGAGGAAATTGCTCAGAGCATATCGGACACTCCACCAAGGCCATTGAGTCATCTTCGACATCGGTAATTGTAGTACTAGCAGTAGCAGTGCTAGTGCCAGCTTCGTCAATAATCACAGTATGAATCGAAACTGCACCACTTGATGCAGTAGAACTTGTGCCTGCAGAGGATGCGTTGACAAAACTTTTCCTGTCAAATATGCTTTTCTCTAAGTCTAATCTGACTCAGAGCTACTACTCAGCTGTCCCATCGTCGTTTCTGCTAATATGTAGTCTACCTTTAGGGCGATATACAGAGTTATTCTATTGTAATTTTTCCCCACTTCTTCTTTGTAGTCTTGCAACTTGAATGGTTGCTGACTCCCAGGGATGTTCTCTACCAAACTCCCGTCCGGGTATAGGAGAACGTAGTCCGAGTCCATGCTTGTGTCAAGGGTCACATCGTGATTGGTGTGTTTCAGTGCGGCCTTCTCCTTGACGAGCGAAGCATTGGCGCTCGGGGCCACTCTGATTCGTAGACACTTACCACGGATGGTCTTGAAGTAGCCATTTACATACTTTTTAAGGCCGATGTTTATGGCAACGTCTGTTGGTTCTGAGGCCAATGCCTTTCCTGGTCTACTTCTCTTGGCCTTTGGCTAAAACCTTGATTGGCGCTGACCCTCTTTTATCTTTCTAAAATCCTCAAAACTTACTGACGGACGATTCGTTGTACTACTGCTAGTAGTGGTAGACCAACCAGGATCAATGACAATCGAAGTCTTTACCGAAATACCGCAATTTGAGCAGTAATTAGATGTTGACGTAACCTCCAACACGCACTGTGAGCAAAACATTGCGGTTCTTCAGTCGCCAATTTCAGATAAACACCCGATCGTTTGTCGAACCGATATTGACGATTGACGCAATGGGTAACGCCAGCGTCACTATGTAACATGTTACTATGGAGTGTGCTGCCATCGCGCGACCAAAATCTTCAACGTTTTGCTGGCGTTTGCATCTGTGTTGTGGGATTTTGCATTTGTGTTGTGGCGTTTGCATTTGCGTTGTGGCGTTTGCATTTGTGTTGTGGGATTTTGCATTTGTGTTGTGGCGTTTGCATTTGTGTTGTGGCGTTTGCATTCGCGTTGTGGCGTTTGCATTTATGTTGCGGGATTTGCATTTGTGTTGTGGGATTTGCATTTGTGTTGTGGGATTTGCATTTCTGTTGTGGGATTTGTATCTCTGGTGAGCCTTCTGCGCCACCGTAACATGCTCCCCATATATATATACATATATACGGTGTGTGCGGAAAACTATGACCCGGAAAACTATGACCCGGAAAACTATGACCCCGACAAAACTTACCTCTTACCTCCTTTGCAGGCGTTGGAGAGTGTTAGGTTAGCGTTTAGTCATGCTCCCCGTATATATATACATATATACGGTGTGTGCGGAAAACTATGACCCGGAAAACTATGACCCGGAAAACTATGACCCGGAAAACTATGACCCGGAAAACTATGACCCGGAAAACTATGACCCAGAAAACTATGACCCGGAAAACTATGACCCGGAAAACTATGACCCCGACAAAACCTACCTCTTACCTCCTTTGCAGGCGTTGGAGAGTGTTGGGTTAGCGTTTAGTCAGCGTTTGAGAGTGTGGAGAAGGAGGAAGGGGAGAAGGAGGGGGAGAAGGGAGCTGGTGGAGGAGGAGGGGGAGAAGGGAGAAG
>NW_014578114.1:12861-18088 GCF_000485595.1 Priapulus caudatus
TGTAAACGTGCGTGCATGCGTGCGTGTGTGCGTGTGTGCGTGCATGTAAACGTGCGTGCATGCGTGCGTGTGTGCGTGTGCACGTATACGTGTGTGTGTGCGTGCGTGCGTGCGTGCGTGCGTGCGTGTGCAAGTACACGTGCGTTCGTGCGTGTGCAAGTACACGTGCGTTCGTGCGTGCGTGCGTGCATGTGCACTTACACGTGCGTACATGCGTGCGTGCGTGTGTACGTGTGCATGTACACGTGCGTGCATGAGTGTGTGCGTGCGTGCGTGCGTGCGCGCGTGTGTACGTACATCGTACTAGTGTTGCCGCCTATCGTGGAGTTATGTACTATTCGCTAACTTGAGTTAAGCGTCTATACGGGGCCTTAACTCGAGTTAAGGTAACTCAAGTTAGCTTATCCTCGATCGACTGGCGAGGTTAAGCTAACTTGAGTTAAGGCCCCGTATAGACGCTTAACTGAAGTTAAATGTCGTCGTGTAGACGAGGCTTCCATTTAACTTGTGAATGGGGGGGGGGGAAATGTTGGAAGATTTAAAAAAAATTCCCTGCAGACCCCAAAGACCTAAAGCAAGGAGAAATCTTCCACCCACCCCCTCTCAAAAGTCAAATGGTTCGCTCTTTATCAGGGGTAGGCACGTATGTCATGCAAGACTATGAGGGTCTACCAATTGTCATTGTTGCTTGCTATTGTATCAGGTTGTTACCATCTGGTGTAATAATATAGTAATATAGTATTGGCAAATCAGCTTGTTATTATCATACATGGCTCCAAATGCAAACATAATGTTGAACTTGTTTTGTTTTTCACAAAAATATTGTGAGTAGACATAGCATGTGCAACTGTGTTAAGTTCAAGCCCTGCAATCTCTATCATTATCACAATATTACAAATTCTGGTCTACCTGAGAAAAATTCTCGTCTTGGCCCTCCATCGTCCACTGCAGTCTCTCCAATAAATTCCACTTTGATGGGGATTTGGGGAGACAGTTTTGGCCCATACCTTTGCACATCTACCCACAAGTTGGTGCGACGAATACGTAGCTTCATGGGCTTGTTGGTAGACAGATCCGGCACTAAGCTGCTTATTACGTCGTTTAAACTGTCGTTGGACCTTGCCATCGAGACATCTTCCTCTCCAATAGGGTGTTCTGCTTCCTCTTCGTCATTGTTCCCCACCCAAATATCAGCGCAGATGTCGGCATGGTCTGCAATGATTCTGAGAGGAAAGTGCTCAGAGCATATCGGACACTCCACCAAGGCCATTGAGTCATCTTCGACATCGGTAATTGTAGTACTAGCAGTAGCAGTGCTAGTGCCAGCTTCGTCAATAATCACAGTATGAATCGGAACTGGACCACCTGATGCAGTAGAACTTGCGCCTGCAGGGGATGCGTTGACAAAACTTTTCCTGTCAAATATGATTTTCTCTAAGTCTACGAGTTCTGTATCTGACTCAGAGCTACTACTCAGCTGTCCCATCGTCGTTTCGGCTAATATGTAGTCTACCTTTAGGGCGATGTACAGAGTTATCCTATTGTAATTTTTCCCCACTTCTTCCTTGTAGTCTTGCAACTTGAATGGTTGCTGACTCCCAGGGATGTTCTCGACCAAACTCCCGTCCGGGTATAGCAGAACGTAGTCCGAGTCCATGCTTGTGTCAAGGGTGACATCGTGATTTGTGTGTTTCAGTACGGCCTTCTCCTTGACGAGCGAAGCATTGGCGCTCGGGGCCACTCTGATTGGCAGACACTTACCACGGATGTTCTTGAAATAGCCATTTACATACTTTTTAATGCCGATGTTTATGGCAACGTCTTTTGGTTCTGAGGCCAATGCCTTTCCTGGTCTACTTCTTTTGGCCTTTGGCTGAAACCTTGATTGGCGCTGATCCTCCTTAATCTTTCTAAAATCCTCAAAACTTACTGACGGACGATTCGTTGTACTACTGCTGGTAGTGGTAGAGGCTCTACCAGGATCAATGACAATCGAAGTCTTTACCAAAATACCGCAATTTGAGCAGTAATTAGATGTTGACGTAACCTCCAACCCGCACTGTGAGCAAAACATTGCGGTTCTTCAGTCGCCAATTTCAGATAAACACCCGATCGTTTGTCGAACCAATATTGACGATTAACGCAGCGTCGGGTAACGCCAGCGTCACTATGTAACATGTTACTATGGAGTGTGCTGCCATCGCGCGACAAAAATTTTTGCTGGCGTTTGCATCTGTGTTGTGGGATTTTGCATTTGCGTTGTGGAGTTTGCATTTGCGTTGTGGCGTTTGCTTGTGTTGTGGAGTTTGCATTTGCGTTGTGGCGTTTGCATTTGCGTTGTGGCGTTTGCTTGTGTTGTGGCGTTTGCATTTGTTGTGGAGTTTGGATTGGCAGTTGGTTGTGGATTTGCAGTTGTGTTGGGATTTGCAGATTGGTGTTGTGGGATTCGGCAGTTGTGTTGTGCAGATTGCATTTGTGTGAGCCCTTCTGCGCACACACCGTATTACGTTACCCTCCCGTGCTTCGCTAAATGGCTGTTTTTATTAGATGTTGTCTCTTGGATGCAAAGCCCTTTACTGTTACCTGCCCTGCCCACTACAGGCCTGTAAGCAAGGAAAGGCTGTAACACATAGGTGGAAGAGGCTACGGAGAGCTTAAGGGGGGTGAGGGAGGGGGACGCGGCGTGTTTAGATTTGATTCATCTATGAAGACGCTGAATAAGCTGGGCTTATGCTCGACGTCAAAATCGTGGCGAGTAGGTCGAATTTCCTGATCGTTGCAAAATTGCAGTGAACTTCGTTTGGATGACGTCACGTTGCCCATGAGCAACGCGGACAGGAATATCCGCTCGTGATGCGAAAAGTATTTCTGATCTACTCTCACAAGAGTATCAACCAAGAGATATCACGAGAGATTGAGGTCACCAAAGAGATATCAAGAGATTATCAGCAGAGTTTGGCCGCCAGGACTAAGAGCGACCACCAAGACCATCAAAACGACTGTACCTCATCGCCGCGCTGCTGGCCAACGTGATTTGGGCAATGGTTCCTGATCAGATGCCAATTGTCTAGAACGAAATCAAACACTCGTTTTCCCGTTGAGTTTAGGTATGACCATTTGACCGTCTCAGCTGTTGTTGAACTCGCACATATTTAACACTGGGGGCCGTTGTTGAGATACATCATAAAGTTAAGACTAGTGTATAATGCTGAGAGTAGCGCTCATAACAACGGTTTAATGTTAACTGTTAAAAGAATAGCGTTGACAAGAAACCATCGCAGCTAATCGAGAAAACTACGATAACTGTGCTTCAATAACATTTGCTGTCACAAGGCGCTGATATGGATAGAATCGATCTCAAAAACTCCAAATTCCGTGTAACATTTATTGTACACTCACAACGAATTTATGCCATATTATGAATGGCTACCACATATACAATAATATCTGACGACAACACGACACGGTCATGAATGTTAATTCAGCACTCGGCGGCAATGCCATGGATTCTGCTGCCTCAAAAACTATGCCCAAACACGAGAACAACGCCACTTGTGTGGCATTTATTATTAGCTTTGGAATCAAGCTTTTACTGTTGAATATATATAGAGAGTACAGCGGTATCCATAACAGCTTTCTCGCACAGTCCACAGCATCACGACTCTTGTCAAAAACTACTTGTTACGTGACTGAGGCGTCATTGTACAAAATGTTTCTTCAATACAACCACAAATGTGACAGGTTATGGACAGTTGTTTTAAATTGATAATTAATATATATGATATTTATATATACTATGAACAGCGTAAATTCGTAGTAATTTTCAAGTTTCGTGACATTGTATTACCCGCTAATGGTAAATAATATATTCAGCTGTCGAGTTTATGTATTAACGCGGAGCTTTGAATACACATGAATACAAAATAAATAAAAAAGGTTAATTTTAATGATGAACAACGATCGTTGAAACGAAGCTTTTTTTTTCGTTCGAAGATCATTTTCATCATTTGAACGAAAAAAAAAAGTTCGTTTGAACGAGTCATTGTATCATTAAAATGAACTTTTTATTTATTTTGGTATCCATTCAAAAAAAGTTTTGGTTGACGTTTAGATGTTTTCTCTCTTCTGCTCCTTTAAAACGCTCTTAATTTGGTAATAATATTTTGTGGGCAATAACGCTTCAACGTCTACGTGTTGGTTTCAACGTCTACGGTTGTCGGCGTGTACCGGCCGGAATATGGCTGCCTCGCTCGTGCGTGTGAACGCACCGTGTTACTACTACAACAATCCGATCATTGCCTCTCTTCGCGTGCGTGTTACAGCTGGGTTGTGCCACCCTACAACTATGCTTGGCGATTGGTGAAGTTGTACCAACCTTCGCCAATCTCGCCAAACGCCGAGTTGGCGAAAAAAACAGAACATGTTCTAATCTTCCCAGCTAGTTGCGATACCGATAAAGAAGGTTATAAAAGTGAGCTAAAATCGCCAACACGGTAGTGTGATCCCCAGCTTTATGGTTCAAGTGGTGATAATCGTGGTGCATAAATTTTGGTTGCTTCTCGCAGCTTCACGGAACAAGTCGCGTCCTGCTCGTCTGCAGGCGTACTGTCTGCCGTCCACGCTCGCTATCGTACCGATCTGCGGAATGATTCAGTAAGCAACTGCATATATAACGTGTCAGTCTGACGGGGTAAAAGATGGAGATGAGACGAGAGAGAGAGTGGTGGAGAGAGAGAGAGAGAGGGGGGGGGGAGTGACAGCCAGAGAGAGAGAAGAGAGGGGGCGAAGTGACAGAGAGAGAGAGAGAGAGAGATAAGCGACAGAGAGAGAGGAGAGAGAGAGGACGAAAAGCAGACAGCAAGAGACACAGACAGCGGAGAAGGGGAGAGTGAGTGAGAGAGCAGGAAGAGAGTATGGGAGAGAGAGAGGAACCGAAGACAGGAACAGAGAAAGACAGGGAGGGGAGGAACAGCGGACAAGGCAGAAGGAACAGGGACAGGGAGAGGAAAACAGGGCACCGTGACAGAGGCGACAGGGGAAACCAGGAGAATGGAACCAGGGACAGCGGGACCGGGGACCGGGGACAGGAGATAGGTGGCAGAGACAGAGACAAGAGACTCTCTTTTAACTGATATACGCAGTGCTCGCGCTTTTTTTCTCCTTGTTTTTAAAAACTGCTTTCCCTTACACATAAGGTCTATTAACACTAGTACTGCTCAGCATCAAT
>NW_014578114.1:20642-21786 GCF_000485595.1 Priapulus caudatus
AAGGTAGTGTGATTGTGCATGCCACGAAGTATATACTAGTCTAGTACTGTAGAAATTAGCGTTTGGATGCACATTGTGAGCCTTTAAGAATCCAAAAAAATTTGGGCGATTTGATATATTGGTCACGACATTAAATGCTTGCGATTGGCTAGCCTATGTATGAGTCACAAGTGTTTGTTCACATCGAACGATATAGCAAAATAGGAAGTATAATGCAGCAATTTAACGATAAAAAGTGAACAGAATCACTTACATTTTGTGAAGAAGTGGACATTTGGAACAGTTGGAAGGGTAACGTAATCACTTTAAATGTGTGAATACAGGTGGACTGTCGGCAGTAGTCTCCGGAGACGCATGCGTAGTCAGACGAGGCAGGTTTGTGGTTAAATAAGGCAGTGGCAGATCCAGGATTTTGAAATAGGGGAGGGGGCGAAACCGCATAGGCAGGATTTCATGAGACAAACCTTACGTGTGCGATGTATGCGAGTACAGTTGTTCTCGGCTGGCGCATCTCCAGAGACACGCGCGCACGCACACGGGATACACACGTGCGACATATGTGAATACAGGTGTAGCAGCGCCAGCGACCTCAAGAAGCACGTTCTCTCGCACACAGGCGAGAAACCGTACGCGTGTGACATCTGCTCTTTCAGGTTCGTATCCTCGGCCGCTCTCTCGAAACACATGCGCACGCAGTCGCACCGAAGAAAGGCCAGGTACAAGCAATCGGGAGTGATGTGATGGACGGGTCTGCGGGTTAAACAGCTAATTCGTCAGACGTTAAACGTGTGAGTACATGTGCACTCTCTCCAGTAGACTCCAGTGACGTACACTCAGGCTTGTATGAGAGAAAAAATCATGAAAGGCGATGTGCATGCAATCAGGGAGTAATGTGACTGACAATCTACTGATTAAACAGTTAATTCGTCAGACGTTAAACATGTGGATATGGATACACTCTCTCCAGTAGACTCTAGAGACGTTCACGCTCATACAAGAGAGAAAATCCTGGAAGCCCCTCAAACGGTTCTTCCCTCTTTCTATTTCTCAGCTCCCTCCCCTTTCTTTCTATTCCTGCTTACCAGTGAGAACGTGAGTGTAGTGGTGGATGTCATTCAACACCAGCCCCTCTAACAGTTCTCCC
>NW_014578114.1:21811-27521 GCF_000485595.1 Priapulus caudatus
TGCGACCGCGACACCCTGAAAAAGCACATGCGATCACACACGGGAGAGAAACCGTACGCGTGCGACATATGCGGTTACACCTGCACCACCTCCGGCACCCTCAAGAGGCACTTTCTCTCGCACACAGGCGAGAAACCGTAGGCGTGTGACATCTGCTCTTTCAGGGGCTTATCCTCGGCCGCTCTCTCGAAACACATGCGCACGCAGTCGCACCGAAGAAAGGCCACGTACAATCAATCGTGAGTGATGTGATGGACGGGTCTGCCGGTTAAACAGCTAATTCGTCAGACGTTAAACGTGTGAGTACATGTGCACTCTCTCCAGTAGACTCCAGTGACGTACACTCAGGCTTGTGTTTGAGAAAAAATCATGAAAGGCGATGTGCATGCAATCAGGGAGTAATGTGACTGACATTCTACTGATTAAACAGTTAAGTCGTCAGACGTAAAACATGTGGATAAGGATACACTCTCTCTAGTAGACGCCAGAGACGTTCACGCTCATACAAGAGAGAAAATCCTTGAAGCCCCTCAAACAGTTCTTCCCCCTTCTCTTTCTCCCCTCCCTCCCCTTTCTCTCTACTCCTGCTTACCAGTGAGAACGTGAGTGTAGTGGTGGATGTCATTCAACACCAGCCCCTCTAACAGTTCTCCCTCTCCTCTCTCTCTCTCTCTCTCCCTTTCTCTCTCTCTCCCTCCCTCCCTTCCTCCCTCCCTCCCTCCCTCCCTCCCTTCCTCGCTACTCCTGCTTACCAGTGAGAATGTGAGTGTAGCGGTGGATGTCATTCAACACCAGCCACTTTAACAGTTTTCCCAGCTGCTCTAGCACTCTCTCTGCCGGTCGCGTTTGGTTCTATTTTGTTTTGTTTTCCGATCCGCCACCAGTTCGTCGCATTCGTAGGTAGTGGCGCCTCCTGGCGGTCGCGCTGCTGCGTGGTACTGTCGACAGCGCCTTCTTGCTGCGCTCTGCATAAATGTAAAGGAGGCATACAACAGTAAACCTCTGCAAATTGTTCACCAATGTTGCACTATTTCGTCTCTAGAAGAGGCCTTTTTTGCATTTTTTTCGCTGAAATTCGGCACTAGAGTGCAATAAGCACCGAACAGAAATTAATTAAAAATGTCCCCCCAGGGTATTATCGGAGGGTAACATGTGTACGGTTCGATATATCGGAAATTAAGTACCTTGGTGTACTATACGATATGTCGCTGCGTACCGGTACCCTGCATTATCCCACCGTACCCTGACTTTCAGCCAACTGATGTCGTAATACATACACTCTGTCAAGTTACCTCATCACATAGAAGAACCCTCAAAACATCGCAATCCAAAAAAAATGTATGCTATATGTTTGACTATGTTTTTATTTTTCCTTTTTTTTAAACGAAGAGCTAGCTTTGCAAAAACGAAGGGCTGAAAGTCAGGGTATGGTGAGACATTAGTACCCCGAGGAGTAGATACAATAATGTAACCCAACAAGAGTAGGATCTATCTCACACAGTGATCTTGCGACACGTACACGCATGATTGCGCAACGGGACGCTCTGCTGATTGACGCTCTGCTGAGTGTTTGTACGTGTGTGTGCGTGAGAGAGAGAGAAAGAGAGAGAGAGAGAGAGAGAGAGAGAGAGAGAGAGGCATTGTGTGTTATGTAAAATTGAGCTTCTGATTGTCAAATTAAGACGCTTTTGAAAGCATTTTTAATATCTGAGAGTGCCATTTCCGGGAGTGTAGGGGTGCCATATTTCTACAATTTTCCTCAACCATGGTGGGGCTGGTTGAGGCGTCCCCTCTTTTTCTCATTCCTGGATCCGCCCCTGATACTCAATTCACCTACAGGGCGAAGCGTTGCCCGCGAGGTCTCTGCATCTCCAACTCAGGCGTCACTCGTCTGGCGGTATAGGCTCCCATATGCACTATTTTTACGTAAGGAGGAATCGTTTCAAGGGGTTACCTTACGAAGCCCTATCTCTCGTCCGATAAATCTAACTCAAGTCAAAGCCACACGAGTCACATCTGCGTGCGCTTTTATCTGACCCCTGACGTCACGTCGTCCGAGCGACAACGCCCGAAACTCTCTCCTGCACTCCCGGCGTCGTTCGACCGGCGCTTGATTAACGCCATAAAACCGTTGCTTTCATTTTTTTCTGCTTTAGGCGGCTTTCCTGGTGACGGGCGTTCTTCGACTGGCGCTCACATTCAGGTTTAACATAATTTTAATAAAAATTTGTTTTTGCAGATACGTACAACATCAATTCTAATGGCAGTTTTGTTGTCAGATCTTTGTTTGTGCGAAATACCACTTTCCCGTGAATTCATGCCTGTGATAATGCATGTGATGATAACATTGCTACAATATTGCTACAAAAATGACCTTTATAATCCCAGTTAAATCCACGCCAGTATAAATACGATATGTGAAATAGTTAATACTCAATAATAGGCTATACGTAACTTTCACTTAGTTTTTAGGGCCTATACGGCTATAGTAGTAATAAAACATTTTATATAATACAATATGGTCATTTTATTCGTGTACTTTTCTCAGTCTAATTCACAACAATTCCTGGTACAAATTTTCCCCACTTACTGTGAACAGGAAGGGAGGGAAGAACGTGTGTACGGTAAAGATAACGCTTGTCATTTAAATATGTCAGCGTAGAATGCATTCTTACTTTCTAGTCTATTGTTGTTGTGGTCTTGTAGTCTTGTGATTTGAATTACGTGTTTTAACTCTTGTTGTGTTGCTTCGGTGGGAGCTTTGACGGCAGCCTCGATCCCAGAGTCCATTTTAAATAGTAATTGTTTTTTCTGACACTGGTAAAAGTTTACAATAACAGGGATATTTGTTATTAGGTATCAATTATCCTTTATACTGAATTATTATTGATCAGCTGCTCCCTCACTTCACGGCTCACGCATGCAATATGGTCCTGTCACCCCACTGACCATATGCATGCGTAAGCCGTGATGTCTGCAATCACGACCGAGTCATGACGGAAAAAAGGCGAAAGTATATGCTAACATCATTCGGATGTAAGATCGTAAGATCGCAAAGCAATAGCTATGCAGGAATTAATGTACATTCATAGTACATTGGATGAATTCAAGTAAATGTTTGTAAGCTTCAGAGGTTTTTTTATTAATGCGTAATTTGAATGGATTTATGTGAATTTTAGGTTGGGTTTGGTGAAGTTTTGTACATTTCGGTGGATTTGGGTGAATTTCAGTGGATTTGCCATCATTTTGGTAAATTGAATGGCAGTGGCTACGGGTACGCAGCGCTATCTTAATGTATCGAGGCTACGGGTACGCCAGATCCATTGGACTTTCATACTAAGAGACAAAGATGGCGGCTGGTGGCGAGATTATTTCGAAATAACGCCTTGGGAAATAGAATTCACGATTTGAGAGTTTAGATGAGCTAGAACCCTAACCTAACCCTAACCCTAAACCCTAACCATAACCCTAAAACCTAACCCTAAAGCCTAATCCTAACCCTAACCCTAACCCTAACGCAAAAGGGCTTCACGACCGACGGCTGGCGTACACCGTAGCCACTGCCGAATTGAATAGCGGTCGAGTAAATTTCAGTGGATTTGGGGTGGATTTGGTGATTGGGTGGATTTGGCGGGTGGATTTTGGTGGATTTTGGGGGTGGATTTGGTGGATTTGGTGGATTTGGTGGATTTGGTGGATTTGGTGGATTTGGGGGTGGATTTGTTTGGGTGAATCGTGTAACCCCCTCTACTACACAGCTTACATGTTTTCGGCGTAAGTTGACTCTACAACATCAATGGAAGATTATCGTCTTGCTGTTGTAAATTTTAGGCGTTTATATACTTGACCTTGTTGTATTTGATTAATTCGATCGATGCGTCATGAGCATTGGTTCTAAAGCTGCGCGTTAAGAGTCAAACTTGTAAGTAAGAGCACAAAGCACAGAAAGTGGCCGTTTCAATAATTAAAGTCGTGGCAATTAAACAGTTTGTGAAAATAAACGAACCCACTGCCACTGGCACCACATCACTTGACCGTTTCAATAATAAAATGATGGTTAATAAATACAACTTGTCAGTACCTACTACTACAGTACCAGCAATAGTCTTAATGTTTGATTTGACCTAATAACTTCACTTCAACACCGTTCAATACACCGCCTGCCAACACATAGCCCGCACGCCATTGTTGCATGCACAAATACACCAGTAGGTTAGAGTGGAATTCATGGCATTAGAGTGAATTAGAGTGCATTCACAGAATACACACTCTAACCTACTGTGTATTTGTGCATGCCACAATGGGCGTGCGGGCTATGTGTTGCAGCGGTGTATTGAACGGTGTTGAAGTGAAGTATTTAGGTCAAATCAAACATTAATTAAGACTATTGCTGGTACTGTAGTGAGTACTGGTAGGCTACTGACAAGTTGTATTTATTAACCATCATTTTATTATTGAAACGGTCCAAGTGCCTTGTGACTGGCACTGGTTCTAAACAATCATATGCTCTGGTAACATTAGTCGCGTTCACACGGTCATGGTTTGGCTCGAGCCAAATGGGCCAGATTTGGCTCGGTCGGGTTGAGTCGGCGCGTTCACACGTAGGCAAGTGAATAATGTCTGTCAAATTTAAATTCAAATTCAAATACATTTTATTGCACAAATATCGGCACATTCCTATTTGACAACCCCACGGTTTAAAACCCTAACCCTAACCCTAACCCTAACCAAAACTCATGACATGGGTGTGTAAACGCTACTTGTACCCAAATATCTCACAGATACTTTGGCAGTATGCTCGCGAGATGGCCGTTGTTTACAATTTAGAGTGTTTACTTACGTTCCGAGTTTAACTGATCAAATTTTTCGAATTTTTATACTGTTTAGGACTTTATTTCTTCAAAGTACACGTTTGACACTCGTGGTATCTACCGCTCAAACGATTCTACCGGTCTACCCCTCGCCGAAAGCTGGTGCTTAAAATTTGGCTCGGGCCTGGTCCGACGTTTTCGATGGTACCAAATCTGGCACGGGCCTAATTAGGCTCGGGCCAAAAACGTCCGTGTGAACGCTCGGCTCGAGCCAAATCTGGCACGGGGCCTAATTAGGCTCGGGCCAAAAACGTCCGTGTGAACGCGCCTATTAGCTGCGTGAAAATGGTGTCCAAACTGCATGCAGCGCCCCCTTCCCACACTCAGGATATAGTAGAATTGAGCCATAGCGAGAGCGCCATCTGTCGTGGAGTTTGAATGGCTGTCGTGTTTTGTACCCGATTGTAACCATCATTCTGAGATTCATTATTGCAGTTTTTATAGATTTCCAAACGATGGAAGTGAAAAACAACGAAAAAAAATAAAAAATAAATAATAATAATAAAAAAAAAAACTAATTAAAAAAAAAACTAATTAATTAAATATTGTAAGATCGACTTGCTAACGATGCTTTACCGCCTGTCTGCAGCGCACACACTCGTGTTTTACGTATGCACAACATTTTCATGCAGTTAATGCATGGAGCCAGTGGGTTGTTTAGAACCAGTGGGTTCGTTGTCATGCCACCGTGACGTCACATTTCGGTACTCTATAGCCCAGTGGTGGGCAAACTTTTCAAAGCGAGGGGCCGCATCAGTGGGCCATGTAAAGTCAAAGGCCGCACCTTTTAAAATCGGGCGGCGCGCTCTAAGATAATTACGTGCGTTTCGCTTCGAAGA
>NW_014578114.1:27546-49575 GCF_000485595.1 Priapulus caudatus
CCGAGTGTGTTAGTGTGTAGTGTTTGGGGTGACTAGTGAGAGAGAGAGAGAGAGAGGAGGGCGAGAGAGCAGCTAGAGGTGTCGTAGGTGTGTGTGAGAGAGAGAGAAGAGAGGAGAGCAGGAGAGGATGGATGAAAGGATTTAAGAACGGCTGCGTGCATATTTGTATATTTACGGCAATCAACAGAGCGTCGGTGCCAATCATGCGTGTGCGCAAGTCGCACGATCACTGTGAGAGGATGTCTGGATGCGAAGGTATTTTTCCCACTCGAGTTCCGGATACACCACAGATAGTGTTTGGCTAATTTTGGTTGGTATTAAGATATACCTGGTTGTTACCTCCGGCAACGGAGTATGTAATCAGGTTTCGTGTTGTGTGTTCGTGCTGTGTGTTCGTGTGTGTGCTGTTTGTAGCGTTTGGCGCGATGATTCAGCAGCAGCTCGCTTTAGGGCGCCAGTCGAGCAGCAGACCTCGCCTTGGGGTCCGTCAGCAGCAGCAGAAGCGAGCCATGTGCTTATACACAATGTTACATGTTACACGCTAGCGGAGGTATGCACTTCTCTGTGCAGTGCCCTCTGCTCTAGTATTATAGTCGTGTTGGGTTCGGGTTAGTTTGGATTAGTGTTAGGGATAGGTGGGATACTCATTTTTTTATTGTTGCTTCGAGGAAGCGCGATCTAGTGAATGGAGTGGGTGATTGGCTGTATTTCCGGAACTCAAAGTGGTGGGAAAAATATGTGTCCGAATGCGTAGCCTGGAGGCTAGGCGGCCGGTTCCGACGCGTAGCCAATGCGAAAAGTTTATTTAATGGATCTAGCGCTATTTGCTTCCATATCGTGCATTTTTACATTTACACACTTTCTTTGATATCTTGTAATTTTTCAAGTAATATTAAAATTAAATGTAAGCGTTTTTAATTTTGATAAACTTTGTCAATAAGTCATGTGCTTGCTTCAGTATCGAGGCTGTAAGACGGGTACCATCTCTTAGCCTCTACTACACAGCTTACATGTTCTGCGGCCGTAAGTTGCATCTAAACTCAATGGAAGATGGTTGCTGTTCTTTTAAAATTTTAGGGTTTATATACTTACCTTGTGTATTGATTAATCTCGATCGATGCGCATGAAATTGTCTAAAGCTAGGCCCGTTAAGAGTCAAACTTGTAAGTAAGAGCACAAAGCACAGAAAGTGGCCGTTTCAATAATTAAGTCGTGGCAAATAACAGTTTGTGTAATGTGATGAATGTTACAGCCTTACTCTAGACCAACTTGCAAGGAGCTAAATATAACAAGGAAACGTAGCGGATTGGCTGTGGGCTTTTCGCCTCAAGGAGCATCTATAGAGACCATAATCAGCTGAAAGGCTGTGCAGATCCGTCCCCAAAGAACAATAGAACACTAATCGTTCTGGACCAATAATGACAATGTGGCCAAATATTTGGGCAGACTATGGCGGCGCTTCCTTTCCTTGTTATAGTTTAGCTCCTTGCTCTGACTAGGGCTCATAACTAATGCCACAATTTCCCTTCTCGCCTTAAACATACGTTTGGCGATACGACGTGGCAGTCTTTTCTCTTACGACGTGTAAACAGTGGGAGAGCCTGGTCGTTTAGGCTTCCATAGCTCTAGTGTACTATAGCCGCTTACATTAATGCGCTGGGCTATAGACCGACCCATGGGCATGCAATGGACCACGTATCTCCATGCGACAGCGGCCGAGCTATGTATTTCCGCATGTAGAGGGGTGGGGGGTTGTGTTGGTTGTGCGACAAAAAACATTGTTGTTGTCAATAACAAATTAACGATAGTAATTTGTTCGATCTTTTCATGAAAAAGTAATATTACATCTCGTTTGTCGCTTATTTGTTACTTGACAACAACAACTGTTTTTATCCACAACCTCCCCAAACCGCCCACCCCTCCAATGCGGAAATACATAGTTCGCCGGCTGATGGCGCTGCTGCAGCGGCCTGCGAGAATGGCCGTTTGATAGTTCGCAAATCGAATGTTGCTTCACAAGAAATACCGCAGTATACATTTGCAAACGATATGTTAGGAGATTCAATTTTAGTAGCGGCCCGCTATACTTAATGGACATATTTTCATTCGCGATAAGATGGCAGTTATTGCCTACACAGCACGTTTTTTTAGCGGATAATTGGGGATAAGTTTGTCCATTGCATGCCCCATGGGTCGGTCTATAGTAGCCAGACGGCAGTTAATTTAAGCCGGCATATGAGTACTAGAAGCTAGCTTTCCATACTACTACTAGTGTTCAATTTAGTTTGGGACCCCAGGTTATGATATTAGCTGCGTCTACACGACGAACATTAACTCCGAGTTAAGGTTCTACACGCGCTGCGCCTTAACTCGAGTTAAGGTACTGATTACGTTAACTCGAGTTAGCTTAAACTCGCCGTCGATCGATGGTTTAGGCTACCTCGAGTTACCTTAACTCGAGAGTAGGCCCGCGTGTAGACGCTTACTCGAGTTAGTTGACTCACGATAGGAGCCAGCCTAGTCGATGTACGTACAGAGCGCGCCCGCGTCGCTCTATCGGCAGGCTGTGTTCGTGTAGAGCTACTAACGTGAACGTCGAGTTGCGCTTACACTCGAGTTGAGCGTTGGTCGTGTGACGTAGCTATAGTTCAATAGATGCCTAAACTTTATTCGGGGTGCTAACTAGGATTGTCAGCTCTAGTCTGGCGTTATTGGCTTGATTGAGCATAAAACTAATAATCGGGAGTTTTACCGACTTGACAACATTGGCACCTGGTCATACCCATGTAGGAAATGATGCTATTTAATTTACAGGCTCGATGCTTATTTTCAGATGTGGTTGTCTTGTCGAGACAACAAAGAATAATTTTAACTGTTGTCAAATTTTTGCTTGCAACTTAGGTCTTGGGCGCTTTTGTGAGGACTGCGATACCAGTTTACTGACTTGCATAGTCAAAATGACATTGATTACGGCAGAAACTTAGTTATCTTTTTACATGCCGGTGTTTGAATACTTAGCTTTTTGGAAAGAAATTTCGAATCTTTGGTTACCTTTTTTACAACCTTTAATTCCGAATTACCACACCATGCATCATGGAGTCTTCCAAGTTACTCATAGATACTTGACTGTATTTTATGTGCAATTGCACCAATTACATCTGATGTCAGCTTTGGTTATCCCTGATGTTTCGTGTGTTAGTTCCAAAATAATACTTTTGTTTTTCCAAGATAAAAGGATAATTATTGTCAGTTGGCATTATTTTACGGTAAGGCAATTCATCTACATATTCTTTTCCTGTATAGCCTGTAGCCTCTGTCCCTGACAACTACCTTAGGACCGAATCGTCAGGCAATAATAAAGCTTGACGTTAACCTGCATCTTGCATAGTCATTAAATTAATCAGAAATTTCAGAGGACCAACTCGTCCTTGTGGAGCCTCGGTTTCTCAGTTCATTATATTACGGAGTGAATATACTATAGAGATCTAATTTCTATAACTAGATACTTTAATTTTTCAGTTGTCTCGATCTGGCCGCAATGGCCATAGAGAATCTTTTCGGACATGACTTTAATTTTGTCTTGGCAATTGCCAACGTTTAGTTGTCGAGGGCTGATTAATATCTAAAGTTTATTGATTAAAAATTTTAATATTTTTTAAATCTACTATGATGTGGCTTTTAGTGTACAAACGTGGGTAAGAGGGGGTGTCGACTCAGCTGCCGGAATGCTGCCCGTTGTTGCGGCTGGTTTGCCTGTGCGCATACGGTGCGTGATTTAGCATAGATGTGTTTGTAATATATATTCTATGGTTCTAGCTTCAGCCAGATACCCCTCCTCCCCGAAATTGTGAGTTCTCTCGCGAATTGCGGGTGGACTTGGTAGGTCTGCTAATAGAGTAGATTTAAACTAAAATGTGAAATTTTATTTTCAGTGGTGCCTCAAATGCAGTCTAGAATTCACATTTATTGAATTTTTTGCTGGAGGACCCCCAGAACCGCCCTATACCTCCCCCCCCGAGTCTGCCTGCAGAATCACCTTCGTGGCCAGTGCTCGAAATAAGCGTTGTCCCGGTTGTCCGAGAAAACCAGAATTTGCGCGGACAACCTATACGTCTGAGACATTGTCGGTGGACAACAAGAAAAATGTTACGAAAAACGCATTTTATTATGTTTTCTCAGGTGTTCGTCAAGACATTATAAGCCTGGCGGCCGCCATTTAATCTTGGTGATCGGGAAAGCAGGACCAATTATCCAGGTGCTTATTTCAACATGCGTATTATGTCAAGGTTTTCTGATTTATGATGAGTGTTAACTCGATTGGAACAGCAACAGCAAGTTCCCCCATACTTTTTGGTATTGTTTATTCATTTTATTTTGAATTTGTCCGATGGCTTTGCCCATGCCCAAACAACAACAGTGCGGTTTATGTTGATCAAAAGTTTTTTAAAAACGCGAATTGTGTGTCAGATATGAAGGCTGTACCTGTACTCAAAAGTGACCGCAAAATACCAGTCTCCTGCGATCTCATTTTCAAAATTTTTGGAGCTGGGGACCACATACCCCTGCTTGTTATTCACCCCTCCTTGGAATCTAGTCGCAATCTGACCAATTACACATCTTGGAAGTCACGAGGAACAAATGACAATAAATGTCGCCTTTTCGCATGGCCACAAAGACAATAGATTGCAGAGAAGATAAGAGGAGCCGTATTGGTGTTGGAGTAAAGAGGGATGGAGGATGAAGGCAATTATATGTTAAGTATCCACGTATTTTGCGCACGTTTGCTGTTTTTTTGCCTCCTTGTTAAAAATCTGGCTACACAGTGTTATTTGGGTGTTTCTGACCAATACGATTATTATTGTGGGATGAAATAGGGAGCATTTGGGATATTTTTTTGGGACAACCAAGATTGTTGCGCGGACACCTGATTTTTTGATGCTTAGGGTTGTCCGGCAGGACAACCACATTTTTTTTTCTTATTTTACGAGCACTTGTGGGTGAGTATTCATTTATGACAGTATTACAATTTATGTGAATATTGTTATATTTCAGTATTTATAGTTTATTTGTTCTACTTGACAAATTTGAAAAGAGATTCAAGAGTTCTCTATACAAGGTGTTCAGGAATAGCTTTAGAATGCACAAAGATTGGCGACATTTTTTCCAAGATTTTCGGGGAGATGCCCCGCACCCTAGGTGGTGGGCAAGCACTATTGCTCGCGTTTGCATAGGGTCATCAAGACCGCAAAAACACGCCTTTTATTTCCTTATGCGCGTTTTTTCCAACCGCGCCTTTTCCATTGTCTATTTTCTCACCGAAGAAACCTGCCTCTTCATTTGATTATTTAGTCACTAGGCTTATATCATATGGGATGTTAAGTTAATCTGTCGTAGATAATAATTTAATCATCTAAAGTTTATTGTTACTAAAGTTTTAAATAATATTTAAATCGTGCCGTTATGCGTGCAGCTTGGTGTAGCTTACCTAGCCTTGAGACTGTAAGCCAGGCGCCTACACCACATGATCACTCAGGCGTAGACCAGTTTGTGTGATGTTCTAGCCTCATTCTGACAATAGGTCAATAAATATGCAGCTTGTGAAATCGCGTGAGGGTGCGTCCGTCCGTTCCGTGCGTGGTCAACATTTGGCGCCAAATCTTACGCTTGACGTACGGCACACGTTATTCGGGACGTAGGGGCGGAATCGTAAAAAGTTGTTGAGATGTCAGCTGGGGAGTCAAAGGTCCAAAGGCATGGGTGTAAAAGAAGAGGGAACGATTCCCTCTTAATTAAGGTATAGAAGAGGAATGCAGAATTGCGGCACAAATCTAAAGGCGTCGACCTAGGCTCAGTGATAGTCGGTGTTACTAGCATCATGGTAGGAAAAGCCTCACTCGTGCCGAAATTGGAGGGTCACAGGTCAAAGGTCAATGGGGACAAGGGAGATTTTAGACATTTTTGAGGACATGGTCTGACGCGAGCGATGAAAAACTTTTTTGTTTAAAGCGGTGACTAGCATTTTTATGGCTTTATGAAATGGCCCATATAATGTACTTTCTGGCATGACATGCGAAAGAGTAAGTGTCGGATAACCTTATTTGACAGTCAAGAGAGGGTTAACATGGATTTGAATTACTATTTGAGAAAGATTTTGACTGCGGCCGTTTGCTAGTAGGTTCATTCAAGGGCGCCATCTCTGGACCATAATTAGCTGAAATGGCGTTGCAGAGCGAACCAGAGACAATAGAACACTAATCTGTATGACACTGAAAAAGTCAGTCTCGGTTCAAGCACAAACATGTTGACTTTCACAAAAATTTATTGATTTTTTTTAATTTTTTTTTAATTTTTATTTTTTCTAATTTGCTGCAGGCTTCCGCGGGCCGCACAGAACCCCGTAGAGGGCCGCATGCGGCCCGCGGGCCGCAGTTTGCCCACCCCTGCAGTATAGCCTCTAGACTAGGCTCTACTACTACTGTACTACTACTAGTGTTGAATCCTAGTTTGGGACCCCGGTATATATAGTTCACATATATGCTAAACTAATCCGGGGTGCTAAACTAGGATTGTCCAGCTCTAGTCTGGCGTTATTGTTTGATGAGCACTAAAAGTAAAACGAATAATCGGCGAGTTTGCGACTTGGCAAATTGACCTGTCATACCCATGTGGGAAAATGAGCTATAATTTACAGGTCTTGATGCATATTTTCAGATGTGATTGTCTTGTCGGACAACAAGAAATAATTTTAACTTGTCCAAATTTTGACTTGCAACTTAGTCCTTGTGCGCTTTGTGAGACTGCTGTACCAGTTACTGCTTGCATAGTAAAAATTACATTGAATTAGGGCAGAAACTAGTAATCTTTTACATGCCATGTTTAAATACTTAGCTTTTCTGGAAAGAAATTTCAATCTATTGTTAACATTTTTTGCAACCTTAATTGCCAAGGTACCTCACCACGCACTCATGGAAACTTCCAATTGTCTATTCCTAGATACTTAACTGTATTTTCATGTGCAATTGCCACCCCATTACATCTGATGTCCAGTTTTGGATTAACCCTGAGTTTGTGTTTAGTTTCAAAAATAATACTTTCTGTTTTTCCAAGATGAAAGGATAAATTATTGTCATTGAGCCATTTATTAACGGAAAACAATTCTCTACTTAATTCTTCCTGTCTAGCCTGTACCTCTGTCCCTGAAACTACTAAGGCCGAATCTTCAGCATATAATAAAAGCTTGACGTAACCTGTCTTTGCCATGTCATTAACATTAATCAGAAATATCAGAGGACCCAAAATCGATCCTTGTGGAGCCTCGGTTCACTACATATATTACCACGAGTGTATAATATAGAGATCTAATTTATATAACTAGAATTTGTGTTGGAGATTGGTCCAAATTTCATGATCGATCATCAGTTTTACAAAACGACCGACGATCGATTAATCATCAATCATTTTAGATTGCGGCGACGACGCGGTGACGCCGCGTCGTCGTCGACACAACCGGTGTATTGCGAAGGAATATTGATATTATTGTATGTGTAGCTAGTATTTAATGGTAAGTAAGTAAAGTAATGGATACTGTTAGGGTTACAGACGGGTAACACTCTAAAGGGCATTGCAACATAACTGCTCATTTAATCCACAAAAAAAATTGAGTTGTACTCGATCGTCCGATTTTCTACTCGATTAATCAACTTGGCAGCCCAAATGAGTAATGATCGACGAACTCGATTAATCAGAATTAACACCACTTAACTAGATACATTAATTTTTAGCTCATCTGACATAGTCAGATGCAGCTTGTAGAATCGCACGATCGTCCGTCCGTCCGTGCGTCCGTCTGTCCGTCCGTCCGTGCGTCAACAGTTGGCGCGCACAAATCTTAACCGCTCGACGTACAGTCACGATACCTCGCACATCGGGGGGGATCGTCAAAACGAGTTGGGATATCGAAGCTGGGGGTCAAAGGTCAAAGAGGGTGTAAAAGAAGGGGGAACATTCACTCCTTAATTAACTTAAGGTATAGGGAAGAAATGCAGAATTGCGGCACAAAATCTAAACGGCTTGTACCTAGGCTCGTGATAGTCGTGTGTATAGCATCATGGTAGGAAAAGCCATCACTGTGCCGCAAATTGGAGGTCAAGGTCAATGGGCACAGGGCAGATTTTAGACATTTTCTGAGGACATGGTTAGGAGCGATTGAAAAACTTTTTTGTTTTCAGCCGGTGACCTAGCATTTTTATGGCTTTATTGAAAGGACCATGAAATGTCTCTTCTGCTGACATGCGAAGAGTAAGTGTCGGATAACCTTTTTGACCCTCAAGAGGAGGGTTAAACATGGATTGTTTACTGTCTGTTAGAAAGAATTTGACTGCCGGGTTTGTTAGTAGAATCTATACATGCCTCGGATGGATGCGAGGCTACAATGTCACAGTGAAATTTCAAAAGCTAAATTTGGTTAAGAAGGTTTATGCTCCTTAAATCGTATAATTTCCTATGGCATTCTGGACTGTCCAGTATTTTACATGTAACGTATGCCACTGCCAGTGGCCACTGCCAGTGCATGTGGTGGTGTACTGTGCAGTTTTTGCCTGCGTTAATTATTTACAGGTGGCAGCTCTCTATTGCAGCCTGTAGGCTTGCGTAGGTAAATGGATGAGTGCTTACCTATTCTGTCTTGCAAATAGTTGTTCGCTACTAGTAATGATGAGGACTTCCATCTTTAATCTGAAGACACTGTAACGTACGCGCCATCTCGTGGCAACTTTCATAACGATCCCAACGAACATTCCTTTGAGAAGGTTCCTGATACCATCCCTGTCATTCCACTGTTTCGGCGTGTATGTGAACACATTTGGCACTAACAGGGTTTACTAGAATCCCACCACTCCACCAGAGTCACGCAGTAGACGTTAGATGACGCTGCTCGCCCGCGGCACTCTGTGACATTGTATTTATTGAAGCTCCAAGTGCCTGTGGGATTGTCAACAGTCAACAGACACACCACACCACCAGCTACCACCACCAACGCAACAACAACAACAACACTTTAATTTGCTCTCTGCATCTTGTATTATGTTACTGATTTTACATTTACTGACGCACACTGTTTGTTGCCAACAATTTTGGTGTTTACCGTTACTTAATGTTATACTGTTAGTATTAATAATTTGTTCTACATGTACTCGTAACGGCGTTACGTAAATTAAGGTTTGGCAAGAGTAAAATGAGCATGTGGGGCAGTAGTCTCTAGTACCCTGCAGCAACTGTAGCGCCGGCTATAGACTACAGAGCTAGTGGACAGTTTTATTGTTTGTTGATCGATGATATCAAACCATAATTGAACTCCGAATATTAAAAACCTCGTTTCTGTCCAATCCATTCCCGCTGCTCCTTTATTTCTTATTTCCGGATGTCCGCTGCGCATGCGTCACATTGCACACATAGAATCAGCATTCGATACAAAACAAACACTAGGGCTGGACATCACATTCCTCCCCAACCTTGAACAGAATGTCTATGCCAATACAAAAAATGATTAAAACACTGATTACTTTGCTTTAGTTTACATGAGCGCAATTTTAAACAAAAACCGATATTCAGCAGTAGCTGATGAAACATCGGAATATCGTTATACATGATTACAGAAATTTAAACATGGTACCAGAGTAAACTTCAATCCTTTAGCACCAGTCCTTAAATTGAAAAGAACTCTGTTTGTATAATGGTACATTCTAACAACATTAATCTTTCAGGGTCAGGGTAGATTGCCGTTCCCTGAGCATAGAAGGCTAGTTCTACTTTCATGACGAAGTCCTTGAATCTCTGCCGCGAAGCCGACGCTCTCGCTGCGGTCTGCCGTTGCACTCAGGTAGCCTTGGAGCGTTGCGTGGACCACAGTGTCCGGGCGGCGGATCGTCTGACGTCCGGGCTAACTGGTGCAGTCCCAGCATCATCTCCTCCTCATCAGACGACGTCGGACGTTTTTCGGACGTGTGGGGGCGCAGGATGTGTTGAATCGGGACGAGTTTTTGGTTACTGTCTTTTCCCAGACATTCTGCCTTGTCACCAATCCGACCGTTTTCTCTTTCGTCACACGAGGGGTCGGACCAAACGGCGGTCCAGACTTCTCATTCCTCTCTCTCGATGAGCACCAGGTTCACGCAATTTTTATACCAGGACTCTCTGACGTATTGCCTTTCGATCCGCATACACCTTTCATCCTTGCTTCTGGACTCACTGGTCCTTCTGGCGGACGTCGTGCTGCGGTTGCTCTGTGACGCGATCCGGGCGTAGGGTTGTTTTGATGCGTCCTGCTCCGAACAATCAGCGTTAGCTGGCGAGGTATACCCAGTGCTGCTGTGAGGGGTTGCTCGATAGTTGATGCCAGGAAGCTGTGCAAGCTCACTGGTTGCCAGGCTTTTCCCTTTCCGCTATGGCAGCCTTAATGACTTCTTTACTGTCCTCAATAAAGCGTTCGGCCTCACGGCATTGCGAGCGGCACACAGGTCGTGAAGTAATCTCTACGAGCTGAACCCTTTTGTGCCGTGCGTAGCCAGATGAATGCGCCTGCTGTTGAAGGGGGGGTCCCGTTGTCCGACTTGACCACATCGGGTACACGAATTCATCCAATGATCTTGTCAAGGACAGGCGATGACAGCACTTGCTGGTGAGAGAGCGACAACTGGATTCCATCGACGAACGTGCGTGAGAAGTCGTCGGAGATTACCATAAAGTGCGTACCCATGCCAGGTACCTGTCCAAATTCAGTGCTGATCTCTGACCATGGACGTTCAGGCAGTGCGAACTATTTTAGGGGTTCCCAGTGTTTGGGTGGGCGTCGCGCCTACCTAGGCCGACGCCATGCAACTACGAATCATTTCCTCTACTCGATGGTCTATTAACGCTGAACCACACTTTCTCACGTATGAAGCGCCATTCGTCTTGACCATGCGCTTGATGACAACGTGTGCCAGCCTCGACAGCCGCGTCGGTGTTGCAGTCATGTGGTACAACAATCGCTGGCCACGTAGAATCAAGTTGCCGGTCATTCCGGCTCACGGACAGTTCCCCTCGAACTTTGTGAATTCGATCGAATGATGCCTGTTAACACCGCGGTCGTTGTCTCGCGATCTCGCCATTTGCCTAAAACGGATGGCGTTGAATGACAAGCTTGCAGGTCGCATCGGCGTTCGGTGCAGTTGTGGAGTTCAGTCAGCGGTTCATTGCTGTTGGGTGCAGAAGTAGGCAGCGATGTGGTTGATGTACTCCTCCATAACCCTCCTCCTTCTCTCCTTAAGAGCACTCAGTGACGCTACCGTGCGTATCTTGACAGTAATCTGCTGGATTGTCCTTTCCCCGCTTACGATACTTCAGCCTCGATCTCGTACGGCTGAGTCTGAGTGTCACACGTTCGATACGTTGCTAGGAGGCTTTGACCGCGGATTTATTGTATCAGCGGCACCAGCTGGTTTGTGCGTCGGTGTATATGGTTACTGCGACTTTCCCATCACATAGATGTGAAGGTGATTCACAGGCACCATAGCTAAAAACAGCCATGGTGTCGGCGCTCTGTTTGGCTGTAACGCTGTTCAACTGAGTGTAAGCGCTCTGCTGGCAACTGTACAGTGTGACGCGGGCGCGCGTCGTTTCATCTGCCTGCATCAGGAACATTGCGCAGAGACCTACAAGGCACTGCATCGACGTGCAGTTTCAGTTGCCAATGAGCGGATGCGAAGCTAACCGCCAGTATGCGCGCTTTGTGTCAGTGCGCGCTTCAGCGCATTCGAAAGTGCTTGATGTTTGCCAACCATTGCCCGCGGCATGTCTTTCTTGGGTCAGTCTCTCGGACGGTCGTGCGTGATTGTTTGCCGTAGTCGCTGCGACGAATCTGGACCCGCAGTAGTTTGACATTCCGAGGAGACTACGATCATCGGCTGCAGACGTGTTGGCGGTTCCATCTCCAAGAATTGGCTTGGATTTTCGAATGGATCAGCGCGCAAGACCTGCTTTCGAGAAGATGTGACCGAAGAATTCAAGTGAATGTTTTGTTGCAACTCGCACTTCTTCTGGAGAGAGTGGCAGCCCTTTTTCCTCAGACGTTGGAATGCCTGCTGCGAGTTCCTCGTCGTGTGCCGTTTGGTCAGTTCCGAAACGACGTATGTCATCGCTCAGGTTGTTGATGATCACGCATTGAGCAGCCGGCTAGGGCTTGTCTGATGGCTTCTTGAAAAACCTCGGCAGCGCCTACAGATGCCGGAAATTCAACCTGTGTGAATTCCTCAGGCGACGTGTGTGGCGAACGTTGTAATGCTACCGTGATGCCTCGTCGAGTTCTAGCTGGTTATAGCTTGATTTTAGGTCTAGTGCTTAAAAAAACACTGTCGCACCGTTGAGGTTCGTTCACAAGCTCGTTGAATTGTAGGCCGTTGAAGTGGCGTTCGCCCTCTTTATTGCTGCTGTTTGCACATCGCATGTCCGATGCACACACCGAGCTGTCGCGTTTTTTCTCGGGACACAGACCACTGGAGAGACCCACGGGTGTCGGGCCGGTAGGGTCGTTTGAAGTACCTCCTAGGTCTTCATCTGCTTGAAGAATTGAGGCTTCAAGCGTCTTTGCGCAACGTGAAATGGAACGCGATCGATGTGTCTGTGGCTACAGTTGACGGTTTCATCAATGCTGTAGGTGCAACGTATATAGTCCTTCACTTACCAGACCAGTGAACAGGTCGCTATAATTCACTCACCATGTTGTTCTGCATTGACCGTCTCCCAATTGGCGTTTCACCAGTGTGATGAGCTTGAGTTGACGTACTGTCTGCCAACTGAGAAGTGAGGCGCTTCCGTTGCGTACTACGGGTGAGTGTTGCATCACATGACCTGTTCTTGTAATGTCAGCGCACGATTTGTAACTCTCCAAGCGTTTGCAGTGGTGTCGTCTCCCATACCGTATATCCTTGCTGAAGAACGTTGTGAGGCGCGGCGGACATTTGCATGGAGTGGTAGTGTTCCTCAGAGAGCAGGTTTGACGCTTCTCAGCCGAGTCAGCCATCATGGTTGATGCTGGTTGTTGCGCAATGTTCGATGTCAAAATGTGGTGAGGCGGCTTGACCTTCTTATGTTCACCCTTGTAGGTGTACATCAGGTGTCCTTCCACGCTCCTCCTAATTTGGTGCGCACTCTTGACGTTGACAAACGATACTGCGAGCAAAATGGTTTTGCTTACCACAACTTCTACAGTTGACCCGTCATGCCCGGCACATTCTTGAATCCACCTTGTGTGGCCACTGACCTCCACAGTTCCGGCCACTTCTTAGTGGTGCTGTTTGGAGCTGGTTTTGGATGGCGAGTTTGGTGAGAACATTCCGGCGGCTGTTTGGATGGACATGCTGTTTATGACTTTGATGGCGAACTTGGTTTGTTCCGGCTTATGGAGATTAACCCCTTGACTCTTGATCGCATTGGCGTGTGCATTGTGTGACTCCAGGTTGCGGGCGATATTGCACTAGCTGGTGCTAATGTTACGTCCGGATCACTCAGCCCCTTGTCACGCACCTTGTCTAGCCGACAACCCATGATGATCTGTGACTTTAACCTCTGGCATTAGGCTCCGCGAACTGACGGTTTCTGCCAGTTGTTTAAGGATACAGTAAAAATCTCTATGTTGGGTGTATCCTGGACAGTTTTCTTGAAGAGGTATTCTTGAAATTCAATGTTGGCTCGCGGGTTAAAAATAAGCAGTGATGGCGCAGTTACTCGCCCGTAAAGTCCTGACCTGGCGACAGCTGTTTGACTCTCCGACCCTGGAATTTCCGGGATAGGCTCCAATAACTGCTGATCGAAGCTGTCTACGATGTCGTTGAGGTCGGAACCACCGTACATAAGCAGTAATCCCTTCTTTTGCACCGCGTTAACTATGCCACAGCCGTTGAAAACGTTACATTCCAATCTACGCAGCCATTTCGTCCATCGGACATTTTTGCCTTCGGATCGGCAATCAAACGGCTCGTACGGAGGCGGTTGTAGCTGAATTGCTGCCATTTTCACTCACGTGCTTCCTTAGTGATCGTTTGATCCTCGTCGCCAATGTAATGTTCTTATTGTTTGTTGATCGATGATATCAAACCATAATTGAACTCCGAATATTATAAAAACCTCGTTTCTGTCCAATCCATTCCCGCTGCTCCTTTATTTCTTATTCCCGGATGTCCGCTCGCGCATGCGTCACATTGCACACATAGAATCAGCATTGATACAAAACGTAAACACTAGGGCTGGACATCACAACAGTAACACTAGTAGCCATATCAGATCAACGGGCTACAACACAAGTAGAGATTGTTGTTGTTGTTATTCATTAATCCTCCTGTTACACGAGGTCATGGTTGCAATGTTTACACGCTTTGTATTGTTAGCTTCCAGTGTTTCCTTATAGTAAACTAAAATAAAATTGGGGGTTAACAACAGAGTGTCTGTGGCTAGATTACTGGAAGGGACTCAGACAGGAATCTGGAGAGGGCCTGTTTGATGATGGCATCCATCTCTGGTGTTAGATTCTTGTTTTCCCCAGTTAGGGTGGCAATGTTAATTGTCTGATGGTTTGGGTTGGTGTTGGTCTTCACATACCCCATGTAGCTGCCCGAGTTTGGTTTAGTTAGGAAACGATAGAGGGCGCGGCAAGTTAAGCCTATACGCGTCAGTCACGCGCCAGTGTGGAATACGGCACCACACGCAAGGTTGCATTTCGTTAGTCGATCGTGTAGTCAGCCTTTTCTATATATGTATGTGGATTCTGTAGTGATGTAAAGGGATGTAAAGGTGTCACAAATCTTTCGGTGAGTTACTAGTGATTGTTCATAATCTTAAAGACACTGAAAATCGTATAATTGCTGGATTTAGCTCAATGAGAGTCATACCACATTGGTAGCTATAGTCGTCCTTGTTTTGGTTTTAGTTTCGATTGCGGTTGCGTGTTGAGAGGAAATTCTCGATGTTCGCAGTTATATTTTCGTGATGTTTATGCTGTATTTAAGAGTTTGAGGTGCAGTTCAGTTAATAGTGTACGCGTTTCTGCAGTTTAGAACTTTGTTCAGGATATAATTGTTGGGATAGAATTGTACTAGGAGTTATTTAGTAAAGTCTTTTTTTGGTGTATTGTTTCAGTGAATCACACTATTGGCACGCTATCGTTATCGTCGGCACTGTCATTATCGTCGCCGTTGTCGTTGACGTAGTTGAACGCGCGCACGCAGGCGCTGTTGCCGCTACTATCATAAGCGTTATTGTCATCGGTGTCGTCGGTGTTCACACCACGTTCGTGGTGACATAATAAACAAAGAGGAGACAGATTCTGTTGGTGATGAATTACATCTTCGTTTCGTTGGCTACATCCTATACCCCAGATCGATCGTGTCGGTCATCTTCTCCCTGCTATCCCTGAGTCGTGAGCAATGGAAGATCTTGTGGTCCACGGTCTCATTGGCAAGTCAACAGTCACAGAGGGGACTATTGCTTGCCCTGATCTTGAACATGTGGTCTTTCAGTTTTGTATGTCCAGTTCTTATCCGGTTGAGCTTGGTTTCCGTTCTGCGGTTGGTGAGGCTGCGAACGCTGCTTACGTTTACCTTTGGCTCCAGACGATGAAAATACCTGCCTGTTTCAGAGCTGTCTCATGAACCCTGCCATCGCTCTAACAAGGCTTTCTTGATTTCTCCTTTGGCTTCGGAGAAGGAAAGCGGAGAGTGGTCTTCAGATTCAACCATTTCTGCGGCCTCGAGGGCTGCCTGTTTCGCTTCTTCATCTGCGAGTTTGTTTGCGGCCAGGTCTGCATGTCCTGCTACCCAGCAAATGTCGATCTTGATGTTATTTGTGTATAGCTGCTTAACTCTTTCTTGGATGTTCGAGTTAAGTGTTGTGAAATTGTTGTTTTGTTGGGGGGCCGTGACAGGGAGAATGGCGCTTTGGCAGTCTGAGAAGATTCTGAGTTTTGATATGGTGGGAGCGCAGAGTAGTTGACTGCGAAATCCATTGCAAGGAATATTGCCTGAAGTTCTCCATGATAGCTGCTGCGTTTACACGAGACTGTCTTTCGAATGGCGATAGCTTGGCTGTTGATGCCATTTGCGTAGACGATGGCTGCCGCCCCACAGGGTCCAGGATTCCCGAGAATTTGATGTGGTATAAACGGGTTAGGGTTTGGTGATTCATGAGGACTTGGTTATCTAGTTAGAACTCCAGGTGAGTTGATGGTGCCAGAGGCTCTCAGTAGGGCTATGCGTTGCACTCTGTAAATTTTCCGGAGTTGTGCCTCGGACACGCAATACCAGATAGGGTACGCGTATTCCAGATTAGGTCTGACGCATGCCTTGTAGAGTGTGATCCCGATTTTTATTTTCATTTCACCTATGTCCGCCATGAGCGCGCTGATTCTTGCCAGGGCTCCGAACGCTTTCTTGGCTGTTTTGTCAGTGTGTTCTTGGAACGTGGAGATGCTAGCCACGTAACTCTCCTTCAATCCACAATACGTGGCCGCACATAGAGCGTCATCGTTACTTTCGACACACGCCATCTTTAGAGGATTCTTTTCAGTTTTAGCTTCCTTGTCTCCGTCATTCCGTATTGTAATTCTCTTTCTTCCTCTTTAGTTGGTAACTTGAGGCTTTTTCCACTGCGATCCGCAGGGTTGATCCTTTTATTCGTTCTGTCTCTTTTCGTCTTTGATATAGTCTCCCGGACCTGGCGAAGACTAATATTTACGATGTTACATAGTCGTGTGATTTCTAGTCGGCACAATGACTCTCACTGGGGTAACAGTGCAACCGGTCACAGCATAGACACGTCAGAGTGGCTACTCAACCATGTTACGCTTGCTCAGCCCATCTTGGCATGCAGGCTACATGAATAGTTTACACGCACGCGCCACCTGCCGTGCTTCTGTTATGCTGCGATTGGGGTTACGATTTTGTTAGTGTTAGAGTTAGGGTAAGGCACCAAGGGTAAGTGTTAGAGTTAGGGTAAGGGTTAGTGATAGAGTAAGGGTAGGTTAGAGCTTCTGTTATGCTGTGATTAGGGTTACGGTTTTGTTAGTGTTAGAGTTAGGGTAAGTGTTAAAGTTAGTGGAAGGGGAAGGGTTAGTGATAGAGTAAGGGCAAGGGTTAGAGCTTCTGTTATGCTGTTATTAGGGTTACGATTTTATTAGTGTTAAAGTTAGGTTAAGTGTTAAAGTTAGGGGAAGGGGAAGTGTTAGAGTTAAGGTAAGGGTTAGTGATAGAGTAAGGGTAAGGGTTAGAGCTTCTGTTATGCTGTGATTAGGGTTACAATTCGGTTGGGGTTAGTGATAGAGTTAGAGTAAGGGTTAGAACTTTGATTTGGTAAGGATTAAAATGACTATTGCGAGATTTTTACTTAGAAAAACTAAATATAGCTGAATATAGTCTCACCTGACAGCGAAAATGTGACTGATTACACCAACATTAAAAATACAAAGATTTTATGCAGTTATAGCATAGAAAATTGGATATGAATACATCGTAACAGCAATGCATTTTATCGTGTCGCGACAATGCCTAATGGCAGAATTGGTAATCTTGTATTTGTGTCGGTGATGAATTGAAAACAAGTTCGTGCCTTCACTGTGGGTATGGCAGATAAGCAGTGGCGCCACAAGGTAATGCATACTTACTGTTAGTTCAAGATGACAGAAAACGAATGTTTACAAAAACGATAAGTTCGAAACTGGCAGTTTTCGGTGGTTTGAAGGTTCTAAGACATTTTATTGTTACTCTGGACAATTGCTGTTACTCAAACAATAACGGTAGGTAGCATGAAAGTGGGGAAAACACTGGAAAATTCTCGCAATAATCGCTTTAAGGTTAGGATCATGGTTATTCTGTTAGAATTAGAGCTGCAATTCAGTTAGTGGATTCCCTACTCCCAGTTATTCCAAGGTGTAGGAGACCTCAAGAAATGGAGACTTGGAGATAAAGGAGATTCCAAAGCAGGGGAGACTCCAAGAAAGAGAGACTGGAAGGCTCCCTTGTCTGTATTTACATTCCAAAGCTGGGCTCCCTCTGCATATTTTAAAGTTTGAGTTAAGACTTGAGCCACCAAAGTTATTTTTCAGCCACCAATAAAAAACTATAGCCACTGTTCACTTGATCGTATGTGCTAAGCAAGGCATAAACAGGTGATGGGTATGAGAAAAGAGATGTACGAAAACATCTTATGACACGACACTGCAATTTGACGATTTCGTTAGTCAATTGTAATTTTCTGAGCGGGAAAACCATTCGCCAATTGTATTCGTCACTTAGTGTCATAAAATCGCCACTGTTATTTATTCATCGCATTTTGCGAAGGTGGCGAACGCCAGCGGTAGCCCTGCCATAGTTCGATTCAAAGTTTTATCTGTGAAATGCAACTGCTTTTATTCCACTCTCCAAACATCACCCACGCATATGGCTAAATCTGGTGACGTCACTACTGGTGGATTTGTAGCCGTGACCCCATCGTCGTAGCATACCTTGTTACGTCTGGGGCAGTGACATACAGTGTTGCAGTATGTCAATGATGATATTTATTTTGACATCTTTTTCCCAGCAGGAGAGCGTTAGCGAGAGCTCGAAACGAGGCAGAACTGAGCACCCGCGATCTGTTTGATGGAGCCTTCTCATTCAGATATGCCACGCCCTGGAGGAGAGAAGTCCTACGTGTGTGGATGTGCCAGCTCCAAGTTACGTTATCTCAAGAAACATATGCGCACTCACACAGCAGAGAAGCCATACGCATGTGAGAGATGTGAATATAAGTGTTCGACGTCTGATATGCTTAAGACACACATGCACACTCACACGGGTGAAAAGCCATATGCGTGCGATATATGTGAATACAGGTGTAGGAGATCCGGTGATCTCAAGAGACACATGCGCACTCACACGGGAGAGAAACCGTTTGCATGTGAGAGATGTGAATATAAGTGTTCTACATCCGGTATGCTTAAGTCACACATGCGCACTCACACGGGTGAAAAGCCATATGCGTGCGATATATGTGAATACAGGTGTACGAAATCTGGTAATCTCAAGATACACATGCGCATTCACACGGGAGAGAAACCGTTTGCGTGTGAGAGATGTGAATATAAGTGTTCTACGTCCGGTTCGCTTAAGATACACATGCGCAATCACTTGGGAGAGAGGCCGTATGGGTGCGATATATGTGAACACAGATATACGAGCCTCGGTCAACTCAATGTACACATGCGCACTCACACGGGAGAGAAACCGTTTGCATGTGAGCGATGTGAATATAAATGTTATACGTCCAGTACGCTTAAGTCACACATGCGCACTCACACAGGAGAGAAGCCATTTGAATGTGACAAATGTGAATACAGGTGTAGGACCTCCAGTTTATTGAATAAACACCGGCGCACTCACTCAAAACCGAGTGCCTGATACACGCATCTATGCAGGGCAAATACAGAAACCAGGACTTGCATCAAATCGTATAGCATGACAGCATCACATCGTCTAAAACAATCCTGCTGCGTGCCGCAATATCGCGATGCCGTCTTTCGTAGCTCATAGTACAGTATTGTGACGTATATAAATTACATTACTAATCTCTGCATACTATCTGGATAGCGGCTAGCCAATCCTCTGTCAGCGAGAAAACGACGCTGCCACGTCGTCACTGGCCGCCATCTTGCGACCACTCCAAATGCTCCGCGCCGGTATACGCCCCGTAACATTTAGAATGTAGAATTTGAAAATGCAGCTTACTTTATCATTCTCATTTGCATCATTGATGAATACAAGACAGTATATATATATATATATATTTATTTATCGACATATTAAGTGAGGGATTAAAATTGTTATGCATGAAGATATTTACCACATTGTTTGTGCGTCGTAACGTGGTACGTGCAGATATTCGGATATCATTGCAATGCCGCCTGTGGCGTGATCATCTCTATGTACGTATGTTGTATTCATTTCTTCATAACACGTGTCACGTAATATTGCATGTATAGGTTCTGTAAAGTTTTTTTGGAACTTTTTTCGAAATTCTCATTTCTTTTCGTTCAGCTATTGTTTTGTATGTTGGCATGTACGTATCGATTGTGTTTTGTATGGTCGCGTGTTGGGGGTGGGCTGCGGGTGCGTGCGCGCGTGTGTGCATAGATCTTTAGTTGTAGTCTAACACATTGATGAACGTGACAACTAGGACTGTCCTCTGTACCCTTGTCTGCAAGCCAGATACTGTACACTCTGTCATCCTGATGGGATGGTTGAATAAATGTTTCAAAGCGCGGAATTGACTTCAATAACGAAAACGCATGTTTAGGACTTCAAATTTCTCTATGGCTGTCCTGGCAGTACAACATGGGGTTGTTCTGTCATTACAATGATAGCCAGCTTTTCTAGCTAGCCAATCCTCTGTCAGCGAGAAAACGACGCCGCCACGTCGTCACTGGCCGCCATCTTGCGACCAGTCCAAACCCTCCGCGCCGGTGTATGCCCTGTAACATTTAGAATGTAGAATTTGAAAATGCAGCTTACTTTATCATTTTCATTTGCATCATTGATGAATACAAAACAGTAAATATATATATATATATATTTATTTATTTATCGACATATTAAGTGAGGGATTAAAATTGTTATGCATGAAGATATTTACCACATTGTTTGTGCGTCGTAATGTGGTACGTGCAGATATTCGGATATCATTGCAATGCCACCTGTGGCGTGATCATCTCTATGTACGTATGTTGTATTCATTTCTTCATAACACGTGTCACGTAATATTGCATGTATAGGTTCTGTAAAGTTTTTTTGGAACTTTTTTCGAAATTCTCATTTCTTTTCGTTCAGCTATTGTTTTGTATGTTGGCATGTACGTATCGATTGTGTTTTGTATGGTCGCATGTTGGGGGTGGGCTGCGGGTGCGTGCGCGTGTGTGCATGTGTGCGCGCGTGTGTGCATAGATCTTTAGTTGTAGTCTAACACATTGATGAACGTGACAACTAGGACTGTCTTCTGTACCCTTGTCTGCAAGCCAGATACTGTACACTCTGTCATCCTGATGGAATGGTTGAATAAATGTTTCAAAGTGCGGAATTGACTTCAATAACGAAAACGCATGTTTAGGACTTCAAATTTCTCTATGGCTGTCCTGGCAGTACAACATGGGGTTGTTCTGTCATTACAATGATAGCCAGCTTTTCTCTGATGTCAAAACATATACAGACGCATTTTTCAGCCAACATATTGAAACTCTTTTGCTTGGATCAAATGACAAGGTTCTCTAGATTTTCATATCAATCATGGGTTTTTTTGACTAATACTTACCACCGTACTCAGTCACAAAAAACATGGACAGATTTCGGGCTTATTGGCACATTGACAATATCGAAATTATTAACGAATATTTGGACAGCCGGGCGGCTAGTTCTGGGTAGGAAATAAATATCGCTATGGTCTTATTAAGTTGGGTTTAGCAAGCTTCACGAACGTACGCTCACAGGAGGGCGCAGTGTGTGATAGTTGCGAGTGAAAGCTGCGAGTGAAAGTTTGTCTGTCCTTCTGACGTCTTTGGTCCTTTTGTCTTTTTTTGTGTGTGCACGTTGCCAGTTTTCAGGGCACACCCTGCAGGAGAGCGCAGATTCTGTGATTCACCGACGGACCTCAACCCCACAGAGCAGTCCACACCGCCGCCGCCACAAAGCCGCCACAAAGTAGCCTACACCGTCGCCACCTGGTGCCTATCACCACAGAGGCGTCGCCGGCTGGTGCCTGCCGCAGAGCCGCCGCCCCCTGGTGTCCACCAGCGCAGAGCCGTCGCCACCTAGTGTTATGCAAACTCCGTTGGGCGGAGGTAATAAGTTACATTTTAGATTTGCAGTCGTGGTTGAGATGCGTAGGCAGTTCCGCGTTCATACTTACATATGTATCACACACCGGCATATACGTCATACTACGCGTAGCTGCTATCTTACACTTACAGATATTTATCTT
>NW_014578114.1:49918-55503 GCF_000485595.1 Priapulus caudatus
CAACGACATACGCCATATGCCATACGACTCGACGCGCTAATATCGATCGCGCGAACACACGAACACACTAACACACGAACACACGAGAGCGAAAACAAAACCTCCTCCAATTCCGTTTGGCGGAGGTAATAAGTTACATTTTATATTTGCAGTCGTGGTTGAGATGCGCAGGCAGTTCCGCGTTCATACTTACATGTATCACACACCGGCATATACGTCATACTACGCGTAGCTGCTATCTTACACTTACAGATATTTATCTTTATTTTTGTAAATGGCATGCACCACGTAGCTGTTATATATACGGACGTGTGAGTTGCACCTGCCGAGTGAACCAGCTCCTGCTTACCACTAGAGGGCGCCACATTCTCTCTGTCTCCCTTTTCCCTCTCTCTTTCTTTCTCTTTCTCTCTCAACCCCCTCTCTCTTTCCTTTCTCTGTCCCCTAGCTCTCTCTCACTTCCTCTCTCTATTCCCCTCCCTCTTTTTCTCTCTGCCCCCTCTCTCTGCACCTCTCTTTATCTCTCTGCCCCTCGCTCTTTCTCTGTCTCCCCCTCTCTCTCTTCCTCTCTCTGTCCCTTCTCTCTTCCTCTCGTTGTCCCCCTCTCTCTCTCTCTTCCTCTCTCTGCCCCCTCTCTCTTCCTCTCGCTGTCCCCCTCTCTCTCTCTCTCTGCCCCTCTCTTTCTCTCTCTGCCATCTCTCTTTCTCTCTGTCCCCCTCTCTCTCCTCCCCTCCATCTTTCTCTCTCTCTTCCCCTCCATCTTTCTCTCTCTGTCCCTTTCCCTCTCGCTGCCCCTCTCTCTCTCTCTCTTATTCTCTCTGCTCCTCTCTCTTCCTCTTGCTGCCCTATCTCTCTCTATCTCTGCCCCTCTCTTTCTCTGTCCCCCTCTCTCTTCCTCGCTCTGTCCCTCACTCTCTCTCTGCCCCTTTCTTTCTTTTTCTCTGCCCCTCTGTCTTCATCTCTCTCTCTCTCTCTCTGTCCCTCTTTCTCTCTCTCTGCCTTCTCCTTTTCTCTCTGTCTCCCTCTCTTTCTTCATCTCTCTCCTCTCCTCTAACGTACGTTCTCTCTTTGTCCCTCTCTTTCATCTCTCTCTACCCCCTTTCTTCCTCTCTCTGTCCTCTCTCTCTCTTCCTCTCTCTCTGTCTCACTCTCTCTCTCTTAATTCCTCTCTCTCTCTGTCCCCTCTCTCTTCATGTCTCAGCCCCTCTCTTCCTCTCTCTCTCTGCCCCCTCTCTCTTGATTTCTGCCCCCTTTCTCTTCCTCTCTCTGCCTCCTCTTTCTGTCTGCCCCTATATCTATATCAATTTAATATGATCAATGAATTTAAAAAATAATTATGAATATAAACATGAGGATTTTTCGCTGCTGCCATTCCATATCAGAATTGCCTTCCTTCTTCCGTGGTTAATTACCAGGTACTGCAAACTTTTCTACTGCAATCCGCTGCAATCGATCTATCGATTTTGACTAACTTTGAATCTCCCCGTGTTTGGTATAGTACATTGGACTTTGAAGATTATTCCTTAAACGGGGTACACCGCTGTATGTATATTGGCTTTATATATATGTAGTAGATTGCTATGATTATGTTCATTATTACTATTAGATAACTGCGATGGGTTATGACGTCTCCACTAAAGCACCGTCCGAATTGTTTATTTAAGTGCTCGTTAGATGGCGCGCACGACAATGCAAATGGCAGCCTCACTCTGTCTCTGACTCGTGAATGTTGTTTCATGAACTGAGAACTCCTCGTAACCTCGTAAGTATTAAGTAATAGTCTTCAAAGTCCAAGGGACTATATATCGAAGACAAAAAGTACTCCAAGGAACTGTGCGGAATAGATATTAGAAGAAGAAGTCAAGATTAATCCAGGATTTAACTGCTTTGCACTGCTGGTCGGATTGTCAACAGTCAACAGACAGACAACACCACCACTGCACCAGCTACCAGTACCACCACCAACGCAACAACAACAGCACTTTAATTCGCTCTCTGCATCTTATAGGTGTTGAATAACAGTAGAGGGCGTTCANGTTGTTGGCAGCAGATGAAAACTAAATGAAAACAAAACTCAACTTGTAATTATTTTTACTTTTATTATATATACTGTTTGTGCAAGTTTAACATTTTTTTATTCATGTTCTTAGAGAAAAGGTCGGCAGGAATAAAAAAAAAAAACAGATTTTCAATTTATATTATTTTTTTGTTTTGCTTGAAAATTCGGGTCGGCGAGATCTGTAAACCAACAAAATAAAAAAATTCTGCCTTAACTCTTTCTTGGATGTTCGAGGTAAGTTTGTGAAATTGTTGTTTTGTTGGGGGCCGTGACAGTGAATGAGAATGGCGCTTTGGCAGTCGAGAAGATTTGAGTTTTGATATGGGTGGAGCGCAGAGTAGTTGACTGCAAAGGGAAATCCATTGCAAAGAATATTGCCTGACGTTCTCCGTGATAGCTGCTGCTTTTACACGAGACTGCCTTTCGGATGGCGATGGCTTGGCTGTTGATGCCATTTGCGTAGACAATGGCTGCCGCCCCACAGGGTCCAGGATTCCCGAGAGCTGATCCGTCAGTGAAGGCGATTATGGTATTTTCGTCAGTCTCCCTCAGCTGTTCTTTTCGTGATTTTTCTTGCCTTTTCAGCTTGGGTGGTCGATCTGTTCTTGCTGTTACCGAGTGTGTGCCATGAGTTTTTAACCCTGGTTACCATTGTCGCATTAAGCGTGCCCAAGCTATATTGTGGTTCGTGGTCTACCCGTTCCGGTGAGAAGTTCCTGCGTAGGGAGTTGACAGCCATTTTGATGTGGTGTAAAGGGGTTAGCGTTCGGGGATCCATAAGGACTTGGTTATCCAGGTTGTGTAGTACCATGCCGCGGTGAGGGTTGTCGTGGGGCTTCCTCAGGATGCGAATAAATTCGTGAGCCAAGATTTCCTGAAAGCGGAGTCTCAGCGGTGGTACATGCGTGAGGACTTCTAGGGCCGACGCTGGTGTTGAGTTGATGGTGCCAGAGGCTCTCAGTAGGGCTATGCGTTGCACTCTGTAAATCTTCTGGAGTTGTGCCTCGGACGCGCAACACCAGATAGGGTACGCGTATTCCAGATGAGGTCTGACGCATGCCTTGTAGAGTGCGATCCAGATCTCCATTTTCATTTCACCTATGTCTGCCATAAGAGCGCTGATTCTTGCCAGGGCTCCGAACGCTTTCTTGGCTGTTTTGTCAGTGTGTTCTTGGAACGTGGAGATGCTAGCCACGTAACTCTCCTTCAATCCACAATACGTGGCCGCACATAGAGCGTCATCGTTACTTTCGACACACGCCATCTTCAGAGGATCCCTTTAAGTTTTAGCTTCTTTGTCTCCGTCATTCCGTATTGTAATTCTCTCCCTTCCTCTTTAGTTGGTAACTTGAGGCTTTTTCCACTGCGATCCGCAGGGTTGATCCTTCTATTCGTTCTGTCTCTTTTCGTCTTCGATATAGTCTCCCGGACCTTGCGAAGACTAATATTTACGACGTTACATAGTCGTGTGATTTCTAGTCGGCACGATGACTCTCCCTGGGGTAACAGTGCAACCGGTGGCAGCGTAGACACGTCAGAGTGGCTACTCAACCATGTTACGCTTGCTCAGCCCATCTTGGCGTGCAGGCTACATGAATAGTTTACACGCACGCGCCACCTGCCGTGCTTCTGTTACGCTGCGATTTTGTTAGTGTTAGAGTTAGGGTAAGGCACCAAGGGTAAGTGTTAGAGTTAGGGTAAGGGTTAGTGATAGAGTAAGGGTAAGGGTTAGAGCTTCTGTTATGCTGTGATTAGGGTTACGATTTTGTTAATGTTAGAGTTAGGGGAAGGGTAAGTGTTAGAGTTAGGGTAAGGGTTAGTGATATAGTAAGGGTAAGCGTTAGAGCTTCTGTTATGTTGTGATTAGGGTTACAATTCGGTTGGGGTTCGTGTTAGAGGTAGTATGAGGGTTAGAACTTTTATTTGGTAAGGATTAAGGTTAGGATCATGGTTATTCTGTTAGGATTAGAGCTGCAATTCAGTTAGTGGATTCCCTACTCCTAGTTATTCCAAGGTGTGGGAGACCTCAAGAAAGGGAGACTCTGAGATAAAGGAGATTCCAAAGCAGGGGCGACTCCAAGAAAGAGAGACTTCAAAAACAAGAAGGCTCCTTTATCTGTATTTACATCCCATAGCAGGGCTCCCTCTGCATATTTTAAGTTTGAGTTGAGACTTGAGCCACCGTAGTTATTTTTCACCCACCAATAAAAAACTATTGCCACTGTTCACTTTATCGTATGTGCTAAGCAAGGCATAAACAGGTGATGGGTAAGATGTATGAAAACATCTTATGACACGACACTGCAATTTGACGATTTCGTTAGTCAATTGTAATTTTCTGAGCAAAAAAACTATTCGCCAATTGTATTCGTCACTTAGTGTCATAAAATCGCCACTGTTATTTACTCATCGCATTTTGCGAAGGTGGCGAATGCCAGCGGTAGCCCTGCCATAGTTCGATTAGAATTTGTCTCTGAGATGCAAGAGCTTTGAATCCGCTCTCCACACATCACCCACGCATATTGCTAAAGCTGGTGACGTCACCACTGGTGGATTTGTAGCCGTGACCCCATCTTCGTAGCATACCTTGTTACGTCTGGGGCAGTTACATACAGTGTTGGAGTGCGTCAATGATGATAGTTATTTTGACATCTTTTTTCCAGCAGGAGAGCGTTAGCGAGAGCTCGAAAGGTTGCAGAACTGAGCACCTGCGATCTGTCTGATGGAGCCTTCTCATTCAGATATGCCACGCCCTGGAGGAGAGAAGTCCTACGTGTGTGATGTGTGTGGATACAGGTGTACTACCCTCGGTAATCTCAAGGTACACATGCGCACTCACACGGGACATTCGGTTTTGAGTGAGTGCGCCGGTGTTTATTCAGTGAACTGGAAGTCCTACACCTGTATTCACATTTGTCACACGCAAATGGTTTCTCTCCTGTGTGAGTGCGCATATGTTCCTTGAGATGACAGAGAGACCTATATCTGTGTTCACATATATCGCACGCATACGGCCTCTCTCCCGTGTGAGTGCGCATGTGTGACTTAAGCATACCGGACCTAGAACACTTATATTCACATCTCTCACACGCAAACGGTTTCTCTCCCGTGTGAGTGCGCATGTGTCTCTTGAGATCGCTGGAGGTCGTACACTTGTATTCACATGTATCGCATGCATATGGCTTTTCTCCCGTGTGAGTGCGCATGTGTCTATGGAGATGACTGAGGGTCCTATATCTGTGTTCACATATATCGCACGCATACGGCCTCTCTCCCGTGTGAGTGCGCATGTGTGAATTAAGCCTACAGGACGTAGAACCCTTATATTCACATCTCTCACACGCAAACGGTTTCTCTTTATATACGTCACAATACTGTACTATGAGCTACGAAGGACGGCAGCGCGATATCGCGGCACGCAGTAGGATTGTTTTAGACGATGTGATGCTGTCATGCTATTCGATTTGATGTAGTTCCTGGTTTCTGTATTCGCCCTGCGTAGATGCGTGTATCACGTGACATTACT
>NW_014578114.1:56457-58188 GCF_000485595.1 Priapulus caudatus
CGCGACAGGTGAAACGTGTCAGCACTAGTATTAGGAGTTAATAGTTATTATATTTAGTATTAGTTAGGTTAGGATATAGGATATAGGGTTAGGGTTAAGACGTTTTTGGCATCATGATATCTGTCCTCCACACCAAATAGATATAATTTTGTGGATCACACCCACGCTATATAAAGGGCGAATCGGCGATAATATACTATATGTAGTGTTAGGTTAGCGTTGGAGGTGTTAGGACGTTAGCGTTACAGATGAGCTAATGATTTTGAAGTATACGTCAACTGTATGCACGTGACCGTCCCGGCCACGCCCCGGGGGATAGCAAACCATCCCAACGTATCCTAGCTAGAAGCGTGAGAATTTCGTTCAGTCTTGTGTGAATTTCGCGTGACACAGCTCCGTTATCGAACAGAGACAGTATGTTTTTATAACAAGTGAACACTGTTCTTGAAATAGATACAAAGATGGAGTAGAATATGGTTGAACATTTGTGTTGTATTAGTGTGAAATCAAGCAAGCGTCAAGCGAATTTCGGCAGCACGCTTTCCTACCTGCTATATATTTAATAGTCCGCAAATGCAGACGTTATAACTCCGCTTTGGTAATGTGAGGGTGCGGGTTTATCTGGGAACCCTGCCATCGCTCTACCAAGGCTTTCTTGATTTCTCCTTTGGCTTCGGAGAAGGAAAGCGGAGAGTGGTCTTCAGATTCAACCATTTCTGCGGCCTCAGGGGCTGTCCGTTTCGCTCCTTCGTCTGCGAGTTCGTTTGCGGCCAGGCCTGCATGTCCTGCTACCCAGCAAATGTCGATCTAGATGTTATTTGTGTATAGCTGCTTAACTCTTTCTTGGATTATCGAGGTAAGTGTTGTGAAATTGTTGTTTTGTTGGGGGGCCGTGACAGTGAGAATGGCGCTTTGGCAGTCCGAGAAGATTCTGAGTTTTGATATGGTGGGAGGTGCAGAGTAGTTGATTGCGAAGTCCATTGCGAGGAATATTGCGTGAAGTTCTCCGTGATAGCTGCTGCTTTTACACGAGACTGCCTTTCGGATGGCGATGGCTTGGCTGCTGATGCCATTTGCGTAGACGATGGCTGCCGCCCCACAGGGTCCAGGATTCCCGAGTGCTGATCCGTCAGTGAAGGCGATTATGGTATTTTCCTCAGTCTCCTTCAGCTGTTCCTCCGTGATTTTCCTTGCCTTTTCAGCTTGGGTGGTTGATCTGTTCTTTCCGTTACCGAGTGTGTATCATGTGTTTTTAACCCTGGTTTACCATTGTCGCATTAAGCGTGCCTAAGCTATATTGTGGTTCGTGGTCTACCCGTTCCGGTGAGAAGTTCCTGCCTAGGGAGTTGACAGCCATTCTGATGTGGTGTAAAGGGGTTAGGGTTCGGTGATCCATGAGGACTTGGTTATCCAGGTTTGGTAGTACCATGCAGCAGAGAGGGTTGTCGTGGGGCTTCCTCAGGATGCGTATAAATTTGTGAGCCAAGATTTCCTGAAAGCGGACGCTGGTGTTGAGTTGATGGTGCTAGAGGCTCTCAGTAGGGCTATGCGTTGCACTCTGTGAATTTTCCGGAGTTGTGCCTCGGACGCGCAACACCAGATAGGGTACGCGTATTCCAGATGAGGTGTGACGCATGCCTTGTAGAGTGCGATCCCGATCTCCATTTTCATTCCGCCTATGTCCACCATGAGCGCGCTGATTCTTGCCAGGACTCCGTACGCTTTCCTGGC
>NW_014578114.1:58204-71442 GCF_000485595.1 Priapulus caudatus
CTTTACACGCAGCACTACTGCGGATGCGTCACGCATGCGCAAGCCGCAAGCCGTGCTGGGGTAATTTCAGACCGTGACACCGGCATTACGTAATTTAGTTTGGCAAATAAACTGAGCTAGTGGGGCAGTAACACTAGTAGCCGTATCAGATCAAGGGGCTACAACACAAGTAGAGATGCTAGCCACGTAACTCTCCTTCAATCCACAATAAGTTTTAGCTTCTTTGTCTCCGTCATTCCGTATTGTAATTATCTCCCTTCCTCTTTAGTTGGTGACTTGAGGCTTTTTTCACTGCGATCCGCAGGGTTGATTCTTCTATTCGTTCTGTCTCTTTTCGTCTTTGATATAGTCTCCCGAACCTTGCGAAGACTAATATTTATGACGTTACATAGTCGTGTGATTTTTAGTCGGCACTATGACTCTCCCTGGGGTAACAGTGCAACCGGTGGCAGCGTAGACACGTCAGAGTGGCTACTCAACCATGTTACGCTTGCTCAGCCCATCTTGGCGTGCAGACTAGATGAATAGTTTACACGCACGCGCCACCTGCCGTGCTTCTGTTACGCTGCGATTGGGGTTACGATTTTGTTAGTGTTAGAGTTAGGGTAAGGCACCATGGGTAAGTGTTAGAGTTAGGGTTAGGGTTAGGGTTAGGGTAAGGGTTAGCGATAGAGTAAGGGTAAGTGGTAGAGCTTCTGTTATGCTGTGATTAGGGTTACGATTTTGTTAGTGTTAGAGTTAGGTTAAGTGTTAGAGTTAGGGAAAGGGTAAGTGTTAGTGTTAGAGTTAGGTTAAGTGTTAGAGTTAGGGGAAGGGTAAGTGTTAGAGTTAGGGTAAGGATTAGTGATATAGTAAGGGTTAGAGCTTCTGTTATGCTGTGATTAGGGTTACAATTCAGCTGGGGTTACCTAACAGTTTTGGGGAACCTATTCAGATTCCCTACTCCCAGTTATTCCAAGGTGTGGGAGACCTCAAGAAAGGGAGACTCGGAGATAAAGGAGATTCCAAAGTAGGGGAGACTCCAAAAAAGAGAGACATTGAGAGAGAGAGAGAGATCTGTATTTACATCCCATAGCAGGGCTCCCTCTGCATATTTTAAAGTTTGAGTTAAGACTTGAGCCACCGAAGTTATTTTTCAGCCACCAATAAAAAACTATAGCCACTGTTCACTTTATCGTATGTGCTAAGCAAGGCATAAACAGGTGATGGGTAAGAGAAAAGAGATGTACGAAAACATTTTATGACACGACACTGCAATTTGACGATTTCGTTAGTCAATCTTAATTTTCTGAGCGGGAAAACCATTCGCCAATTGTATTCGTCACTTAGTATAGTACATTCGCCACTTTTATTTATTCATCGCATTTTGCGAAGGTGGCGAATGCCAGCAGTAGCCCTAATATAGTTCGATTCGAAGATTTCTCTGTGAGGTGCAAGAGCTTCTATTCCACACGCCACACATCACCCACGCGTATTGCTAAATCTGGTGACGTCACCATTGCCTTTTTTAATTGGTGCGTTTGTAGCCATGGCCCCATCTTTGTAGCATACCTTGTTACGTCCGGGGCAGTGACATGCAGTGTTGCAGTGCGTCAATGATGATATTTATTTCGACATCTTTTTCCCAGCAGGAGAGCGAGGAGGAGTTAGCTAGAGCTCGAAACGAGGCAGAACTGAGCACCCGCGATCTGTCTGATGGAGCCTTCTCGTTCAGAAATGCCACGCCCTGGAGGAGAGAAGTCCTACGTGTGTGATGTGTGTGGATACGCTGGCTCCAAGCTAGGTCATCTCAAGAAACATATGCGCACTCACACAGCAGAGAGGCCGTATGCGTGCGATATATGTGAATACAGGTGTAGGAGCTCCGGTCATCTCAAGATACACATGCGTACTCACACGGGAGAGAAGCCGTATTCATGCGATATATGTGAATACAGGTGTAAGAGCTCCGGTCATCTCAAGATACACATGCGCACTCACACGGGAGAGAAACCGTTTGCATGTGAAAGATGTGAATACAGGGATAGGACCTCCAGTGCTCTCAAGATACACATGCGCACTCACACGGGAGAGAAACCGTTTGCATGTGAGGGATGTGAATATAAGTGTTCTACGTCCGGTACGCTTAAGTCACACATGCGCACTCACACGGGAGAGAAACCGTTTGCGTGCGATATATGTGAATACATGTGTAGGAACTCCGCTGATCTCAAGCGACACATGCGCACTCACACCGGATAGAAACCATTTGCGTGTGACACGTGAGAATACAGGTGTAATGTAACGACTGGTGCGACTGGTGTGACGTTACACAGTCGAGAATGTGGAGAGGACGGAGATAGGTATAACGGACGGGCGTGATGTTAGACGGGAGAGAGAGAGAGAGAGAGAGAGAGGTGAGAGGAGATCGTTCTGAGGATCGTGAGGCGTAAGACAATAATCAAAGGCGAACTCTATATGATGGATCTTTATTCCGACTCCACACGGATAACAGTAAACGCGGAGCAGGCTCTCACAGGCGTGTGACGGATCATGCCTAGATTTTTCTGCCCGGACATGAGCATGCGAACCCTATTTATTCTTGTGCAAGCGCTTTCCGCCAATTATACCGATATTTCCTTCTCTTACGACCGGTTGGGCCCGTAAAAGCCTTTTTAGCTGCGACTAATTCCGTTATGTTGTTACAACTTCTAGCTTAGTTATGCAGCCAGCCTTTGGCGACACCGCGTCCGGTGTGTTGCCGCTGGCCAAGGTATTTGGAGCGTCTATTCCTACGTATAACTACTCCTACAGCTACGTTTTAATTAGCTTATAATGGAGTAGAATTTCTGGCATAATATTGCTCGCTACATGATGATAAAATTATAAATAACAAAATCAAAATACGAAATATTAATTTCATGATTAGTAATTTTGTTGGTATAATAACAAGACGATTTATTGTTCAATGTATTTAATCCGAATTTTTGTTAAATAACGTTTTTTGTAAAATAAATAAGAATTTGTGTACTTGAAATCCTAATCTTAATTGTTGTATTTGTCAGCTGTGCTGGTTCTCGTTAGTTCACATACTTTCGCGGTCGGGATCAAACATTCATGTGCGGACAACACATTCCATTCAAGCAAGATGATAGAGTTGTACATAGAATGCTGATAACACAGGAGCATGCGACACACGGAGTTACGATCATCAACGGTAAACAAACCGCGAACAAATGATGTAGACAGCTTTGGCGAGAAGTCGTGCGCGCATTCAGACAAAGACAACGACGTGTTACATTTATAATAAGTTACATTATATATGTGCAGTCGTGGTTGGGATGCGCAGGCAGTTCGGCGTTCATACTTACATGTATCACACACCGGCATATACGTCACACTACGCGTAGCTGCTATCTTACACTTACAAATATTTATCTTAATTTTTACCTCCGCCCAACGGAGTTGGAGGAGGTTATGTGATCGCTCTTGTGCGTTAGTGTGTTCGTGTGTTCGTGTGTTTGCGCGATTGATATTAGCGCGTCAGCCAGCGAGCCAGCGAGCATGTACATGTGAGCGAGCAGCAGCAGCAACGAGCGGCTGCTATGGCGTATGTCTCTGGCGGAGGTATGCACTCTCCGTGAATGCCCTCTGTCTAGTTGCACATGTCACGCACCGCGTAGCTGTTATATATACGGACGTGTGAGTTGCATTTGCGGAATGAACCAGCTCCTGCTTACCACTAGAGGGCGCATTCTCTGTCTCCCTGCCCCCTCTCTCCTTTCTCTAGCCCCTCTTTCTGTGCCCCTGTCTCTTCCCTTTCTCTGTCCCACTCTTTCTCTCTCTGTCCCCTCTCTCTGTTCCCCTCCCTCTTTCTCTCTCTGCCTCTCGCTCTTTCTCTCTCTCTCTCTCTCTCTCTCTCTCTCATCTCTCTCTCTCCCCTCTCTCTCTCTCTCACTCACTCCTCTGGCCCCCATCTCTCTATCCTCTCTCTCTTCGCGCTCTCTCTCTTCCTCTGCTCCGTTCGCTGCTCTTACTCTCTGCCCTCTCTTTCTGCTCTCTGCCCATCTCTTCTTTTCTCTCTCTTTACCCCTCTCTTCCCTCTTCTGTCTCACTCTCTCTTCCTCACGCTGTCCCTCCTCTCTTCCTCTCTCTGTCCCCCTCTCTCTTTCTCTCTCTCTGTTCCCTCCATCTTTCTCTCTCTGCCTCCTCTCTTTCTCTCTGTCCCCCTCTCTCTTGCTCTCTCTCTGTTCCCTCCATCTTTCTCTCTGTGCCTCCTCTCTTACTCTCTGTCCCTCCTCTCTTCCTCTTTCTGTCTCCCTCTCTCTTCCTCTCCCTGTCCCTCCTCTCTTCCTCTCTCTTCCTCTCTCTGTCCCCCTCTCTCTTCCTCTCTCTGTCCCCCCTCTCGTCTCTCTCTCTACCCAGGGTGTATACAGGATTTTTTCTGGGTGGGATCGTGCTGTGTAACTTCATAATGCTTTTATTTGGACCTTTTCACAATAGAATAAGCCGCAAGATGTGTACAATGATCAATACAATCAGGGGCGTGTCAAGATTTGTACCAGGGGGGGGAGGGGTCTAAACCGACTAACTGCAAAAACTTGGGAAGGACGTGAAGGGGGCGGTCTGGGCGAAATTTTTGAAATTAGACCTCCTTCAGATGCCGTTTTCTGCGGCGAGCAGGGGGGGGGGGTTCGGAGCCGCCCTGGACCCACCTGTACACGCCCCTAACATTTAATTAAATAAAAAAACTTTGTTTCAATAAAAAAATTTATCAGTTTAAAAAAAAATCAGTTTTTCTGCTCAGTTGAAACAGTAGTGTTTTTGAACTTTTTGTCTTTATCTTGTCTTTGCTTGATCTTGTCTTGTCTGTCAAGTCAGTCTTGCTCTCTCTTTCTGAAACACAACATTTTTTAAAACAACAAGGCTCAGTTATCAGAATTGCTGTGGAATTGGGATAGATTTTACGTCACGCATTGTGCAATGTCTTTAGTACTGATTGCTGGCCACCTGAATATTTGTTCGCTGGGTTATGATCATTTGCTAAAAAGGCCATGGAAAAAAAATGTCTTTGGAAAAAATGAGGACCTTTTAAATTTTTATGCTTGGCGGGGATCGTAATACGCGCGTCCGTCGTGAGATACGCGCCCCCCCTGATCAGCACCATGCTACCCTTTCTATCCTTCTCTCTGTCCTCGCTTCTTCCTCTCTTCTGTCCCCCTCTCTTTTCCTCTCTCTGTCCCCCTCTCTCTTCCTCTCTCTGCCCGGACTAATCCAGGTGTGACCAAGACGCTGCATCGCAACCAGTGTTCAGGTACGCCGGGAAACTGGTCTCGGACTTGCATTGAGTGCTGCATTATTAAGGGTCCGGTGGGCGTTGTCAGGTGGCAACGCTGCGACCCTAGGCGCTTAGGGTCAGTGACCAGTCTTCAGAATGTTGACCAGATAGTTGATCTGCTCGACTTACTAGGTCAGTGGGCAGTTTTGGTGGGCACGGCTTGGTCATTGCGTTGTCTTTTTGGATCTCCCCTTACACGGTTGCAATAATTGACATCACCAACGATGGCACACCTCCGTATGGTGAGATGCGCTTATTGGATTGGTGGCGACGTGAGGGACTCTTTATTTATACTCCGTGACAGAGTGTAAGCGTCCTTCTGGTGACAGGGTGAATCTACCCGATCCTAATGACTCTGATTGTAGGACGCCAGCAAGGGGGCGCAGTTCGGGATACTCACTCATAGGATAATGGTTCGCGCAAGACAGAACCCGGAAATGCGGGGATGCATTCTAACCTACACCACTTCCCCAAATCTGTCCTCAAGCAAGAGACGTACCCACATGGGGTCCGACAAGTTGATAGCGCAAGGGTGCGTTCCGACTGTCAGAGTGCCGTGATGTCCTTGTTTGGTATGTTCGACTCTGCTCTCACCCCTCGCATAGGTATGGGCGTGCCCGTGACATTGGGCTGTTTGAGAAGTTGGTCTAGTGATCTGCTCGCAGTGTGATCTGACATACGTTGTATCTGCTGTGAGCGGTTAGTCGCACTGCTGCGGTTGACGGTTCGATACAGTCTGAAAGTCTTATTGTGATTTCTGCCCTAATTACGCAGGTTAGTTATAGGTCTGATTGTGTCGCGGATTGTCGTGCGTACCTCGGCCTACTCCCATTCAGCATTCTCGGATCCATATTGTAGTAGTCGGTCGCCGTGTGACGCTGCCTAGTCCCGTGCGCTGGACCCGTTTAGAGCGTAAGCCTCGTGTGCGCGGCCATTCTTGATCAAGATTTTACACAGGGTCGTTCCGATATATCGAACCCGTACCCAGGGTACGCGCTAATATTATAGTGAGACCCAGCTGTTATTGGCCCAGATGTTAGCCAGTGCCAATAGATGAAATTGGTCAGGGCATGACTAATATTGCAGCGGCCCTTGCTCAGTCATTGAGCGGTTTGATCCAATACGTGTAAGGAAATTAAGGATATGAGTGTAATCCTGGAGAAAATATGGGGGGAGATGTAACATCATAGATGGTGACATGTAGAATTGTTTGATGTTAAATTTGGGATTGTTTGGTGCTGCCCTCGAGTGGCCTAAAGAAGACAGAGAGACTAGACGAGTGGTAGTCGGTGGCAAACAGATGGCAGCACTAGGCCGCCATGCTGGAACAGATTGTGGGGAGAGTAAGGCTACATCCATTAGTCTGTGTCGATATTTGGTCTGTGGTAAGGCATTCTATTTAATTCTGCTGCATAGAAATAAAATAGATCCTATCGGTCAACATCCACACATGCGTCTAAACAGAGGAATTGCTCCGACCTCCGGGCCGAACACCTGTGTTGGAGGATAAAAATAGACCCCGCCCACTCGTGACGTTTCGTGACGATTCGTGACGTTTCATTTCGCCGGTCATAGCCGCGCGTGCATATTTGCTAATTAATGTAACTCAAATCGCGCTTCAAATAGACGTCACAGAGATTAAGGGCCTAAGACATGTGGCTATAATAGCATAGAATGTTCTAGAAATGTAACTCAAATCGTTTGCTCTCCAATATGATAGTTGACTGTTTTCGGGAAGTGAGGCTGCGGGTCTATATTTATCCTCAACCAGGTGTAGGAATTCCTCTGTTTACGACGCATGACTGTTTGACATAATAGAGCCGCCATGCTATCACTCCAACGACAGACGCCGGCTACTACGTGGCGCTAGTAGTTCAATTCCAAAATGGAAAAAGCCCAAGTGACGCGTGCTCGGTGATTTAGGAACCCCATATCCTCTGAAAGAGGTGAATACAGCCTATTACAGGCGTAACTGCAGCCGTACAATGAATCAATCAATCACAATCAATCAAGCACACCAGCAATCAAGAATCGCACGCGCCACTCGGACGGTAGGGAAGCCGAAGCCGTATCTTATATTATACTATCTATGGTATCCTAAACACTATCTTATGGTGTATATAGAATAGCCACTGGACGTCAATAGGACCTACTGACGTACACTGACGTCACGCAGGATACCTTTGCGTTCTGCGAAACATATGCCCACCCATAGATATCGTATTTATCAAGACTACGTTAATGATTTTATAAGATAGATAACGTTGTCGTATAGGATATCTATGTGCCACCAAGGTGTGATGTTGGCAATTGTTTGGTGGCTGCCATCGCAGTGGCTAAAGAGTGAGAAGCTTAGACGAGGGTAGTCGCGAACAGATGGCCAGCACTTTAGGCCGCCATGCTGCCGAGCCTGGAACAGATTGTTGGGAGAGGTCAAGTCGTTACTGCCTCATAAAAATGAAATAGAATCTAATCGGTCAAAACATCCACCAGCGTGCAGAGGATTATGCGCTGTAAGTAATTGTAGAATTAAGTGGCATACGATAAGGATAAAGATATTTCTAATATCTTGAATACATATCCAAGAGTAGATAATAACCAATGTCTATTATCTACTCTTGAATACATATGCAGGCCCGGTAGTAAGCTCCAAGAAACCGGTATTGCTTAGGGGTTAGAATACCCTATTTAATACCCCTAGAATACCTCCGTTAAGAATACCCTACTCCCCGTTCATTGACGTTATGTCACACAGCCTGCTTCGGTTAGGCCGTAGCTAGCTCTAGTACTATAGCCCCTGCATCACTTGCCAGCGGAATCGCTGCCGCAGGCAGCAGGCACTGTGAAACGTTTCAATAAAATATAATGCTAAATAAATACGCAGTGGCTACTGGGTACGACTAACGACCGGGCACCAGGCTTAGTGTGACTAACATCATACACCGCCCACGCTGACATTCCATCCATTGAAAAATCTTGTAGCCTGCCTACAAAAACTACCGAAACATTACGTCATATCTCAAATAAAATGATCATTCTAACGCATTTTGCCTTGGTTTCGTATCAATATAACTTCACCTTATAGTATATCCAGCGTGTTATTTAAACTAATACCTCAGTTTGGCTGATGCACAGTGTGAATTTCAGGAGCCAAACCGAAATGTTCAACTAGCGCCACCGCCATGGTTTGAATGGCATTGATTTTCCCGAACCGGCGACGCGGAAACACCCGAAACGACAGTAACATCGAATAGCGTTGCACTTTGCGTTGGACCGGAGCTCATAAAAAGCATCATATACTCGTATTATTATATAAAAATATTAAAACATTGAAAAAACCAGGAGACGCTCATCACAACAACTTAATAAATTATTATTTGTGAAGCATATCGTACTTGGTTGTTTTGGCTCCATACGCACTGTGAAATCAGGGTCCATTGCCGTGTTAGTTGCACTGAACATGGCAAGACATGGCGGTCTTTTCTGCGTTTGTTCTTGATCCAATTCCATCTGGCTTAGAAAAGGACGGTAAACTCAATAAATAAGTAGCCGCTCGTAGCGGTTCGCCGTAGTCTGGGCGGCTCCCCCCCCCCCCCCCGAGAGTCGACTCCAGAGTGTGGTTAGAGACTCTTGCATGTATGTGATTTGGTCCATATATCATGAGTTTATTTGCCGGATTAGCTTACTATTTAGAATGGTGTCGGCAGGTGTTTGTTGCGTGGTGACTGATTTTCCGCAATGGGCTCATGGATCTCGCATATTACACTGGAGCGAAAGTATAGCTGGGGTTGGCAAGAGTCTAAACGGTATTTTAACGCTAGCAATACCGTTTCTGGAGCTACGGGTTACGTCCAGCCGCGTGCGTGTGCGGTCGTTGATGCCCTCTTGTGTGTTGTTGGCGCTTTAGGGTTAGGGTTAGGGTTAGGATTATGGGTTAGGGCTTAGGATTTTAGGGTTATGTTAGGGTATAGGTTTAAGGGTTAGGGTTAGAGTTCTCAGCCTCATCTAAACTCTCAAATCAGGAATTTATTTATTCCACAAGGCTTATTTCGAATCTAGCCGCCACCGCCCCATCTTTGCTCTCGGTTAAGTATGAAAGCGAAATGGTACTGCGTACCCCGTAGCCTGCGAGACATTATAAGATAGGGCCTGGCGGCTTGTACCGTAGCCACTGCCAATAAATTACGAAATATAATAATAGTACTACAAAATTCTTAATTGACAATATGTTTCTATTCACCTATTATTGCGACAGCTTTTCCTGCTCAATTCCGTGTAAATGTCTCTATGCCACAACACATTTTGAATCGCCCGCCTAGTGATTCCTTCACACTGATAGTAAGTCGTGTGGCTTAAGTTGACTATATATGTGCAGATTAGGCGAAAGTGGTGCCGAGCTCCAATCGCTCAACACTTCCGGTGAATCTTCACAGTGATTTACAGGCCCAACAAAACACAACCATTCTACTCCATCTTTGTTTCATTTCAACAACGCATGCATCACTGTTTAGAAATTAGAACTGTCTCTGTTCTTTAACCGAACTCTTGTCACGCGATGTCGCAATACACTGGCGAATTTGAGCGTTCTGCTAACGTTGCGCGGTCACTGTAAATGTCTGCCGGAGATCAGGAACACCTAGCGGCGCCTATTGGTCATGTCGGTGCCGCGCAATGCTGGCAATGTCTTTTGCCAAGCTCCCAATGGCGAGGCTTGTTACGGGAGGTTGAATAGCAGCGTGGTTGTATCCCAAAATGACAATGCGCCGCCTTTAGCCATGCTTACTTGCACATTTCCATTGACTGCGCGAACTGGTAGCAAACTCTCGCAATATTCGCAGTGTTATTGCGGTAATATCGCGTCGACAGATGTTCAGGTAAGAACCAGAGACAGTCTAGTACTTTCTAACAGTGATCAGCTGTTGTTGAAATTGAAACAACAGATCGGAGTGGAATGGTTTGTGTTTTTTTGTGCTAGTAATCACTGTGCAAACTTCAGCCGAGTGTCGAGCGGATGGAGTCGAGCGTTTGCTTCTCCGTACCTGCTGCCTGTTGATTGCATAGTGGCATTTTGTATTCTGATCAATACAAATCTGTGCACAGTCTTGGGTGGGCCCGACTTTTGAGTGGCTACTCCATGGCCACCCCCCTGTTTACCACGCCCCTAGCTCGTGGCGCGACAGCCCGACCAGGTCGAGGTTTGGGCGTGCCCAATGTGTGGGTTTATGTTGAATTTCTTGACTTAACCGGGCGGACAGAGCCGGGGGGAGTGGTGTGCGAGGGGGGTGATTTACTGTTACCTCCGCAGCTAATGGAAGACTTATTTGCAATTAATTACACGTAAAATGGAGCGACCTGAAATGAATCTCTTGCAAATTAAAAAAAAAAAATTTTTTGGGCTTGGGGGGGGGGGGGGGTTGCGTTCGGGCAACGGCCTTGGCTCGGTCCTTTGCATTGCCAGGTAGAGATGCATAGCCAGTAACTCTCGCCTTCCAATCCGCAGTACGTGGCCGCACATCATAGATATAGCATTATAGAGTCGTTTGTTCTATATCTATAAGAAATATATATAATCTATAAGATCTATAGATCTATGAGAATCTATATCTATAAGAAATATGTTTATTCTATATCTATGCGCACATCGAGCGTCATCGTTACTTTCACATGCGTCTAAACAGAGAAATTCGCCCTCTTGGCGCGAGTGGGACCTTGATTCTCTGGTAGGTTTGATGTTAAATAGTAAGCTCATAGCTTCTTCTGTGGGATTGCGATCTGTCTGTTACTAGCTTGGCCGGGGCTTGCATTACTGTCGGCAGCGTTCAAGGATAGCGATGATGTTTTTACTGGTACTGAATGTATGACTTTCGTTCGGATCTTTGAGCCTGTCGGGCGGCCTTGCGACGCGACGACGGGATTGCTTGCGACTGATTTTTCTGCAGTTTATCTGCAACTTGGTTGCAAGTCGCAGGCGACGATCGCGTCGCAGAGAAAGTTTGATCTAACCACCCCTAGCTGCGACTGCTAGCGACTGCTTGCGACTGGAAAGTAGTTTGGATCAGACGATTTAACGGTTGCTGACAACGTTGCGGCGTGCGTGGAGCTCGGCATGGTTAGCAGCTTGTGATTTTGAACAGTGTAAACCGCTGTTCTGGATCTCCTTGCGCCGTGCGGCAGCTTAGTGCGCAGTGATGCGCGACTGTTCATGTGATCTCAACCCATTTGCGATCCGGTAGGAGCATCCTGTATTTCATGGTTTACTACCCGGACATAAGCTGTCCTTGCCGATCGCTGCGACGCGTTCCCGCATTGAAATGAACAATGCATAAAAGCGAACAATGCGAATCAAAGAATCAGTGCATGCCAGTGGCGTAGTTGGGGGGGGAGGGGATTGGGTGCAAAGGGGGCCATGGCCCCCCTGTTGATCCGAAAGTTAAAAATGAATTGTTTATAAGAAGTGGCGTGCGAATTTGTCGGTAGTGGTCAGCTGGGCATGTGCGATTTACATTGATGATTTCCACATACCAAAGGTTCCTTCGCTCAATATAGCCATTCGGCTCGTGCTGGCGGTGGTCTTAACATTTTCAAAATGTTTGGAGGGGAGGATTCCCCCCACCCCACCTGATTTTAACGCTCCGTCCTTTTATATATTGCTGTGGCTATATGCCCGGCAGCCGGGCACGGTCTTCGATTTCCTAAATGCCCGGCAGTTCCTAACCCTAACCCTAACCCTAACCCTTCTTTACTTGAGATAACGCTGAAAATTAAGAACTGCCGGGCATTTAGGAAATCAAAGACCGTGCCCGGCAGCCGTCAGAAGCGGAATAACTTTAGCTCGGGATAAGTCGTTTTATACAACGCACGACTTTAGCCCGCTTCTGAAGGGGGATAACTTTACTTTGAGATAAGTCGTTTTATACTGACGTTAGCTCAGGTCTGAAGCGGACCTGAACCACCTCCTAGAGCGGAATAACTTTAGCTCGGGCCAAGTATTTATCGACCTTTTATACTGGGGGTTATCCCGCTTTGAACAGGTCCGGACCTGAAGCGGGATAACCCCCAGTATAAATGGGGTAAACATTTCACTGAATTTAGAGCGAGCTAAAGTCGAGATACCTTTTATACTGACGTTAGCTCGGGTCTGAAGCGGACCTGAACCACCTCCTAGAGCGGAATAACTTTAGCTCGGGCTAAGTATGTTTCGACCTTTTATACTGGGGGTTATCCCGCTTCAGGTCCGGACCTGAAGCGGGTTAACCCCCAGTATAAAAGGGGTATTAGTGTCGATTAGTTATTAGTTCGCTCATTGATCCGAAGGTAGGAGAATTGGGCTAGCTCGAATATACAGCTCTAACAAAAATCGCTTGACATTTCTAAACAAATGTAGAATACTTTGGACCACGTTACTGTTTACTGTACACTGTTTACTTGAGAAATCACCGAAAATTAAAAACTGCCGGGCATATAGCAACTCTGTTTATATATCTTGGTAGCGGAGAACAACCAGTGCCGTAGGCTGGGCAAATAGCTAAGGGGGCAGTGGCGGATCCATGATTTCAATGAGGGGGTGAGAAACAGGTGGGGGGTCTGGGGGTCATCCACCTCAAAATCTTGAAAATGTAGATCGCAGGAGATGGTATTTGCAGCACTTTTGAGTACATGTACAGCCTTCATTCTGACTACGACAATTCTCATTTACAGGCATGAGACATTTCCCCCGTTCGGCAGATTTCAGGCCATTTTAGAACTCCAGAGACCATTTCTGAGATCAGTGTAAATTCGAGGAGAAATTTTTTTGGGGGGTAAGAATACCTCCATGGTCTCTGCCGATCGCATACATGTGAACACACTGTGGCTCGGTAACTATCCGGAGCGCTTCTACTCGTATCATTGTCTTAAAGACTTAATGTATGGGTGATAGGGT
>NW_014578114.1:71817-79354 GCF_000485595.1 Priapulus caudatus
GCTCGGCTCGAGCCAAATCTGGCGCGGGCCTAATTAGGCTCGGGCCAAAAACGTCCGTGTGAACGCTCGGCTCGAGCCAAATCTGGCGCGGGCCTAATTAGGCTCGGGCCAAAAACGTCCGTGTGAACGCTCGGCTCGAGCCAAATCTGGCGCGGGCCTAATTAGGCTCGGGCCAAAAACGTCCGTGTGAACGCGCCTATTGTCACTGTAGCTGCAAAGCAAGTCGTATTACATACTAGCATAATAGCGTGTGCGGCGGGGTATGCAAAATGAAAACGAAACATCACGAATTCAATTTTCATCCTCCAATCACAGGTCGGAGCAATTCCTTTGTTTAGACGCATGTTTACTTTCGTCACACGCCATCTTCAGAGGATCACTTTAAGTTTTAGCTTCTTTGTCTTCGTTATTCCGTATTGTAATTCTCTCCCTTCCTCTTTAGTTGGTAACTTGAAGCTTTTCCCACTGCGATCCGCAGGGTTGATCCTTCTATTCGTTCTGTTTCTTTTCGTCTTCGATATATCATATAGTCTCCCGGACCTTGCGAAGACTAATATTTACGACATTACATAATCGTGTGATTTTTAGTCGGCACGATGACTCTCTCTTGGGTAACAGTGCAACCGGTGGCAGCGGAGACACGTGAGAGTGGCTACTCAACCATGTTACGCTTGCTCAGCCCATCTTGGTGTGCAGGCTACATGAATAGGTTACACGCACGCGCCACCTGCCGTGCTTCTGTTACGCTGCGATTGGGGTTACGATTTTGTTAGTGTTACTAGTTAGGGTAAGGGTAAGTGTTAGAGTGAAGGTAAAGCTTAGTGTTAGATGAGGGTTAGAGCTTCTGGGTGAGGGTTAGAGCTTCTGTTATGCTGTGATTAGGGTTATGATTTGGTTGAGGTTAGTGTTAGAGTTAGGGTGAGGGATAGAGCTTCTGTTATGTTGTGATTAGGGTTATGATTTGGTTGAGGTTAGTGTTAGAGTTAGGGTGAGGGATAGAGCTTCTGTTATGTTGTGATTAGGGTTATGATTTGGTTGAGGTTATTGTTAGAGTTAGGGTGAGGGATAGAGCTTCTGTTATGCTGTGAATAGGGTTATGATTTGGTTGATGTTATTGTTAGAGTTAGGGTGAGGGTTAGAGCTTCTGTTATGTTGTGATTAGGGTTATGATTTGGTTGATGTTATTGTTAGAGTTAGGGTGAGGGTTAGAGCTTCTGTTATGTTGTTATTGTTAGGATTCGCCGCGATTAGGGTTTACAATTTGGTTGAGGTTAGTGTTAGAGTTAGGGTGAGGGATAGAGCTTCTGTTATGTTTTGTGATTGGGTTATTGATTTGGTTGAGGTACGTGTTAGAAGTTAGGGTGTAGGTGTTACGAGCTTCTGTTCATGTTGTGATTAGGGTTATGAATTTGGTTGAGGTTAGTGTTAGAGTTAAGGGTGAGGTTCGAGCTTGCTGTTATGTTTTGTGAATTTAGGGTATGATTTGGTTGAGGCTTAGTGTTAGAGTTAGGGTGAGGGATACCCGCCAGGCTTGCTGTTATGTTGTGATTAGGGTTATGATTTGGTTGATGTTATTGTTAGAGTTAGGGTGAAGGTTAGAGCTTCTGTATGTGTGATTAGGGTTATGATTGGTGTGATGTTTATTGTTAGAGTTTTTAGGGTGAGGATAGAGGCTTTCTGTTATGGTTGTGATTAGGGTTATGATTTGGTTGAGGTTAGTGTTAGAGTTAGGGTGAGGGTTTAGAGGCTTCTGTTATCGTTGTGATATATTTTGTTATGATTTGGTTTGAGGTTAGTGTTAGAGTTAGGGTGTAGGGATAGAGGCTTCTGTTTATGCTGTGATTAGGTTATTGATTTGGTTGAGGTAGTGTTAGAGTTTAGGGTGAGGGTTAGAGGCTTGCTGTTATGTGTGATTAGGGTTTGATTTGGTTGAGGTAGTGTAGAGTTAGGGTGAGGGATAGAGGCTTCTGTTATGTGTTGTGATCGGGTTACAATTTGGTGAGGTGTGTTATGAGTTAGGGTGAGGGATAGCTTCTGTTATGTTGTTGATTAGGGTTATGGATTTGGTTGAAGGTTAGTGTTTAGAGTTAGGGTGAGGGTTAGAGGCTTGCTGGTCATGCAGTGATTAGGGTTTGATTTGGTTGAGGTTAGTGTTATGAGTTTAGGGTAAGGTAATAGAGCTTCATGTTCATGCTGTGATTAGGGGTTATGATTTGGTTGAGGTGAGGGTTAGAGCTTCTGTTCAGCTGTTATGTGTTAGGATTTGGGCATCGTCGCGCGCCAGCCGAACGGGCCGCAGGAGGATTTCCTTGTGAGCTGCTCTAAGCCGGCTGGCCGTTCTTCTCGATTGCATCTTCAATTTCGCATGAATGGTGGCGATAATCGTAAAGGGAAAGATCGCCAAATGCGTTTTTGGTGTGGCGGAGTCGATCGTTGGCCATGGTAACGACATTTTTTCTGCAAAATATTCTAGAACCTGTAACTTGCTGGCAGTTTTACCGCGATTGTCATGAAATTTGGCAGCAGCAGGACTAATATATAGCAATGATATAGTATATATAGGACATGTTATATCGGCCCTGTGTGCCAAATTCCATGACAATCGGTTAAAACAGGCACAAGTTACAGTTGCTACAATATTTCGCACAAAATATGCTTGTTAGCAAATGGCACGTATGACTCGCTCCGCACACCAAAAAATATTGGCGTGCTTCGACTTTTACCAAAACGCCCCTTCATGCCTAAATTTGAAGATAATCGCGAGATCGGGTAAAACTGACATAAGCTAAAGGAAAAATTATTAATGAAATTATGGCTACCTTCATTACAAATGCATGATTTAGATGGCAATAAGCATTGAATATGGAATAGCACATCTTGGGAGAAGGTCTGTCGGGCATACCTAAACCACCACCTGCCCTTGACCTTGTTTGACCGTTGCCGATCGACTTACATTTCCCTTCTCGCCCGCAGGGAACAGATCCCAATACATTGCACATGCTGAGGCTAGACCAGTTGTCTAAGCAAAGCCTTTGTCTTTGGTGACTTATTTAACTTTACCTGCGCTTCTACGTCGCCTTAGAGAGATATTCGGCATTCATACTAGGAAGCATGGGGTATACATGTAGTCGGGCGACAGTTTCTAGTTACTATTAGAGTTATGATTTGTTTGGGGTTATGTTTAGAGAGGGTGAGAGTTAGAGCTTTGGGAATCGGTTAAGGATTAAGGTTGGCATGCATGCGTTATTAAGCTGCATCTGTACTTAGTCAGACCTGCATGCTTGTAGAATCGCAATGATCGTTCCCTTCGTCCGTTTCTGAGGCGTTGCCGCGTCCGTTCACAGTTGGGCGCAAAATCTTAAGAGTGATGTACGTCACAAGTTTCTAGGCACCATCTTAAGTAGTATATTTGTTTGTTATTTGTACAAAATAAAGATGTATGAAAATACAATTAGTGTTTCTGTTTACTTTTTCATTGGCTTATATACCGTTCTTTAGATGCCCCTAATTTGCCGGTGTAAAAACAGAGAGACGGCCAGTATCTGAACAGTACTGGGGAGATAGTGTAGACAACAGAAATTACGCAAATTGTCTAGTTTTTGCAAATTTAACACAACGATAAAAACATTTTTATGCAGGTGATGAGTTTGAGGATATATTTAGTACGTTAGTTTCTTACTTTTAATTGTAAAAAAATGGCAATTTTTGTTTTTTTTTTAGCAAATTTTAACCATAGAATTCGTGAGGCGTTAGTCCCTTTACCGCTTGACGTACAGGTCCACGATATTCGGGACGTGGGGGGGGGGTAATCCGAAAACGAGTTGGGATGTCGAAGCTGTGGGTCAAAGGTCAGAGGGTGTAAAAGAAGGGGGAACATTCTTCCTTAACTTAAGGTATAGGGAGGAAATGCAGAATTGCGGCACAAATCTAAATGGCTCGACCTAGGCTCGGTGATAGTCGGTGTATAGCATCATGGTAATAATTAGAGCCCATACCTGTGTGAATGTGAGGCTACAGTTGCAACAGTTTAATTGGCATAGGCAAATGTTTGTTGAACAAGGTTTACGCTCCTTAAATTATTTCATTTCCTAAAGCAGTCTGTGCTATAGCACCCTGAAGGCTGAATCAGTGAATGCTCGCGGTGGTAGGCAAAATAAGCAGGGCAGCCCATGGCGTGGCACGCTTCTAATCATAATTGTTGCCTGCCAACCTGCAATGCACATAGTGTCTGCATGGCATAGAGATTAGGTGGGCTGCGAAAGTGTAGCTGATATCATTTGTTCGAATTGGCTACGAAAGTGAAACAAGAATAAAGAAGACTTATGTATACGACGTCTTGCTATGCACAAATGAATTTATCAGCAGAAACACCAAGACACCAGATTGGCCCTGTCGCACTGCGGCACTTGTTCCTGTTAGGATAGAGCGCTGCCAATTCAGCTTAGTGGATTGCCATACTACACCAGTTATACTCACAGGTGTGGAACGCACTCAAGAAGCGAAGAACTCGGGATAAAGGAGATTGCAAAGCAGGGGGAGACTCCAAGAAAGAGACTTCAAAAACAAGAAGGCTCCCTTATCTGTATTTACACCCCATAACAGGGCTCTCTCTGCATATTTTAAAGTTTGAGCTAAGACTTGAGCCACCAACGTTATTTTTCAGCACTAATAAAACACTAAGCCACTGTTCACTTATCGTATCGTGCTAAGCAAGACATAAACAGGTGATGGGTACGAAAAAAGAGATGTCCGAGACAATTTTATGACAGACATGCTGCAATTTGACGATTTCGTTAGTCAGTTTAAATTATTTTTTTTCTGAGTGAGAAACACTTCGCCAATTGTATATTTGTCACTTAGTGTAGTAGCATTCGCACGACTCTTTAATTTATTCATCGCATTTTGCGAAAGGTGCGCGCAATGCCAGCCAGTACGCCTAATATAGTTGCGATTCGAAGTTTCTCTGTGAGGAATGCAAGAGCGCATCTATTTCACTCTCCACACCAATCACACCCACGCGTATTGCTAAATCTGGTCGACGTCACCATTGGAGGCGTTAGTAGCGGGCCCGCATGTCGTAGCCATACCTTTTAGTACGGGGCAGTGACATGCCAGATATTGGCAGTGCGTCAATGATGATATTTATTTTGACATCTTTGTCCCAGCAGGAGAGGGCATTAGCGAGAGCTCGAAACCAGGCAGAACCAAGCACCCGTGATCTGTCGGATGGAGCCTTCTGGTTCAGAAATGCCACGCCCTGGAACATATACGTGCGATATTTACGTGCCATATCCATGTGAGAGATGTGAATATATGTGTAATATGCTTAAGACACACATGCGCACTCACACGGGAGAGAGGCCGTATGCATGCGATATATGTAAATACAAGTTTACAACCTCCAGTGATCTGATGATACACATACGCACTCACACGGGAGAGAAACCGTTTGTGTGCGACATATGTGAACACAGGTGCAGGAGCTCCAGTGATCTCAAGATACACCGCCGCACTCACACCAGAGAGAAACCGTTGAAATGCGATATATGTGAACACGGGTTTAGGAGCTACCGTCATCTGAATCGACACATGCGCATTCACGCGCAGAGAAACCGTATGAATGCGTTTTTGTGACACCAGGTTTACAACTCCAGTGATCTGATGATACACTACGCTTCACTCACACGGAGAGAAACCGTTGAAATGCGATATATGTAAAGACAGGTATATGAGCTACCGTCATCTGAAGCGACACATGCGAACTCACAGGGGAGAGAAACCGGGTATAGGGGTTTGAAATTGGGTATAGTTGTTACTTGCTATGCCCCCATATTAAACGGTCCTATTTTGGAGCACGCCAGTCGACGTACTTTCGAGCAACGCAATTTTTTTGCAAAATGGAATTGCCATTAGTCAGTTAGGTTCAACGGATTTTGCTCATTTTTGTATGTGATTGAATAAGGGCTAGGGGTTTTGATATGTAAAAAAATTATGCAATTAGGTAGGGTTTGGCAATTATATAGTATATTATATAGACACAACAGTCTGTGGTGTCACACTGTCGTCTGGTTCGTTTTACAAGATTTCATTGAGCATATCTTTAATGCAAAATTGGTATTTCCTCTCACCTCTGCCGACAAAACGTCTATATGTAGAGTAAAGTTTTACAAAACATGTCGAACGCAGCATAACCTATTTATTTCAAACGCCATGCGCTACAAAGCGGGTATAGCGCATCTACGCGGTCACAAATTGTGATTTATTTTGGTTTATACATTATTATTGCGATATACAGATGCAATCGTTTCTATAATCTACGTCGATGGTTGCTCATTAAAACTGACTTCTTCTTACTCACTCATTTGTGTCCTTTTTTGTGGTGAGCTACAGTGTCATTGACACTTTCATTATTGTATTATTATTATTATGATATAATGATTTATGCTAAGATCAAAGCGGGTATAGCGCCATCTACGCGTCACAAATTGTGATTCATTTGTTTATAATAAATTATTTATAATTTTAATTATATATAATATTATTTATTATTTTCACATAAACCAATTACACATATAATTATCAAGAGTATATAAGGGAGGTCTCCCATATATACTCTTTCGTTTCTATAATGTAGCGTCGATGGTTGCTCAATTAAAATTGATTTCTTCTCACCTCACTCACTTGTGTCCTTTTTGTGGTGAGCTATACAGTGTCATTGACACTTTCATTATTGTATTATTATTATTATGATATAATGATTTATGCTAAGATCAAAGCGGGTATAGCGCCATCTATTATTTATAATTTATATATAATATTATTTATTATTTCTTCACATAAACAATTACACATTATAATTATCAAGAGTATATAATGGGAGTCTCCCATATATACTCTTTCGTTTCTATAATGTACGTCGATGGTTGCTCAATTAAAATTGATTTCTTCTCGCTCACTCACTTGTGTCCTTTTTTGTGGTGAGCTACAGTGTCATTGACACTTTCATTGTTCAATGTATTTAATCCAAATTTTTGTAAAATAAATAAGAATTTGTGTACTTGAAATCCTTAATCTTAACTTGTTGTATTTGTCAGCTGTGCTGGTTCTCGTTAGTTCACATACTTTCGCGGTCGGGCATCAACATTCATGTGCGGAACAACACACTACCATACAAGCACGATGTAGCCGAGTTGTACGTATAGAATGCTGATAACACAGGCGCATGCGACACACGGAGTTACGGTCATCACGTAAACAAACTGCGAACAAATGATGTAGGCAGCTTTGGCGAGAAGTCGTGCGCGTGATTCGGACAAAGACAACGACGCGTTACATTTATAATTGATTAAATTCTGTGTATTTTCTGTTGGGATGTACAGCCGACAGTTCCGCGATCACACATACATGTATCAAACACCGACTTGCACCGCGTAGTTATTATATATACATACGTGTGAGTTGCACCATGACCCAGCTATTGCTTACCTCAGAGGGTGCCAGCGTTAGTCTCTTTCTACCCCTGCCACTTATCTCTCTC
>NW_014578114.1:79379-89578 GCF_000485595.1 Priapulus caudatus
TTTAATTTATTTAAAAACAGCCACAGTAGCAGGTCTCTTACAATACTCTTCCACAAAAATGCTTGTTACTATGTGGGCAAGAATGACTCCTGCCCACACCAAAAAATAATTCGGCGTTCTTCGCTTTACAAAAACGCACCTTCAGTTGCCAAATTGATGATGATCAGATCGGGTAAAAAACTGCATAAGCTAAAGGAAAAATTTATTAAATGAAATTATGGCCACCTTTCATCAAAGGGCATACTTTAGATGGCAAAAGTCATTGCCAATTAATTGGATACACATTGGCGAGAAGGTTCTGTCGCTACACAAACACCACTGCCGTCTTTGACCTTAGTTTGACCTTGCACATCGACTTACATTTCCTCTTCGGCTCCTTAGGGGTAACCAGCATTCCATATACTTCGCCCACATCTGAGGCAGACCAGTTTGTCTAACAAAGCCTTTGCTTCTTTTGTGACCTTATTTAACTTTACCTGCCTTCTCGTTGCCTATACAGAGATATTCATTTCATTACTAGAACATGGGGCGTATACATGTTAGTCGGCGAAGTTTCTAGGTTACTATTAGAGTTATTGATTTGGTTGGTGTTAGTGTTAGGAGAGGGTGAGAGTTAGAGCTTTGAATCGGTAAGGATTAAGGTTAGCATCATGGTTATTAGCTCATCTGACATAGTCAAGATGCAGCTTGTAGAATCGCATGATCGTGCCGTCCGTCGTCTGAGCGTCGGTCCTGTCAACAGTGGGGCAGCAATCTTAAAGTGATTACGTCACCAAATTTCTACGCACCGGCCATCTAGTAGTATTTGTTCCAGCCCGGGCGGCCGCGGTTTGTTTATTTGTACAAAATAAATGTATGAAAATACAAACCCTTAGCTGTTTCTTGTTTACTTTTCATGCTTATATACTTCTTTAGATGGCGCCTGTAATTTGCCGTACACGTGATGAAAAACAGAGAGACGCCAGTATTGAACCAGTACTTGGGGGAATAGGTGTTAGACAACAGAAATTACCAAATTGTCTAGAGTTTTTCGACAAATTTAACAACGATAAAAACATTTTTATTCAGGTGAGAGTTGCAGGATTATATTTAGTAACGTTAGTTCTTACTTTTAATGAAAAAAATGGCATATTTTTTCTTTTTACCAAATTTTTTACCATTGAAAATTCGTTGAGTAGTCTTACCGCTTGACGTGACGGTCACGATATTCGGGACGTGGGCGGTGGCGGCGGGGTGGGGTAATCCGAAACGAGTTGGACGGATGTCGAAAGCTGTGGGGTCAAAAGGTCAGAGACGGTGTAAAGAAGGGGGGGAACATTCTTTTCCTTAACTTAAGGTATAGGGACGGGAAATGCAGAATTGCTGGCACCGAAATCTAAATGGCTGAGAGCTAGGCTCGTGATTAGTCGGGGTGTAGATGCATCCGGTAATAATTAGAGCCCATTACCATGTGTGCAATGTGAGGGGCTACAGTTGCAGCAGTTGTAATTCGGCATAGGCAAATGTTTTGTTGAGCACAAGCGTTTACCGCTCCTTTAAATCTATATTATTTCGCTAAGCCAGTCTGTCCTATAGCACCCTGAAGGGCTGAATCAGTGAATGCTCGCGCTGTTGGGTAGGCAATAAACACGCGGGCAGCCCCATGGCGTGGCACGCTTCTAATCGACTAATTGTCCTGCTGCCAACCTGCATGCACATGTCTCGTCTGGCAATGCATAGAGATTAGAGTTGGGTTCCGTGCGAAAGGTGTAGGCTGATGAATTTTGTGTCGGAATTGGCTTCGGAAAGTGAAACAAGAACTAAAGAAGGACTTATGCTATTATAGGTACGTCTTGCTATGCAAAAATGAATTTTCCCAGCATCCGTCCTGGATCAGGCAGAACACCCAGACACCCAGATGAGGCGGCCGCGGGTGTGCGCAGCTGCCCGGCCCCGGGCGAGTGTGTTTGTTAGATTAGACTTGGGTCGCAGATTGCAGTTAGTGGATTCCCATACTACAGGTTATTCCCAAGGTGTGGGCAGACCTCAAGACAAGGAGAGAACGGGTCTAGCGGAGAGTGGAAAGGACCGATTGGGTGCAAAGCGAGGGAGGGGAGCACTCCCAAGCCAAAGAAGACCTTCAAAGCGACCGATAAGAAGGGCTCCGCTTATCTTGTTATCTTAACCACCCCATAACAGGGCTCTCTCTGCAATATTTTTAAAGTTTGAGCTAAGACTTGACGAGCCACCCAACGTTATTTTTCAGCCACTAATAAAACACACTATAGCCACCTGTTCACTTTGATCGTATGTGCCTAAGCAAGACATAACAGGTGATGGCGTACGCAAAAAATAGAGAGTGTACGGAAAACACTATTTATCCGACTACGACGAGCTTGCAATTTTGTACGATTTTCGTTTAGTCAGTTTAAATCGTATTTTTCTGGTGTGGAATAACATTTCGCCAATTTTTGTATTTGTCACTTAGTTGTAGTAACATTCGCCAATCTTTATTACTCTTCATTCGCATTTGCGAAGGGTGCGAATGCCGAGCAGTAGCACCTAATTGGTATAGGTTCTATTCGAAGTTTTCTCTGTTGTAGAGCCCTATATAGTAACATTTCATCCTCGACACCACCAGCGTATTGCTAAATCTGGTGACTTCTACCATTGGGCTGTTAGTAGTCGCCGGTCGTCGCGGCCCATCGCGTACGGCCATCACCTTGTTACGTACGGTCGGGCCAGTGACATGGCAGTACTTGCAGGCTGCGCCCGGCTCACATGGTATGATAGTTTATGCTGTTGACACTCTTCCTTTTCGCCAGTCAGGACGCACGACTCGCGTGGTGAGCGACAGAGCTCGAAACCAGGCAGGAACTGAGGCACGCCGTATGCTGTCGCGCGATGGAGGCGCCTTCTGGTCAGAAATGCCACGCGCCGGTGGAACATCCGGTGGCGGCGTATACGGTCGGCCAGTGGATATTTACGGGCCATAGCTCATGTGAGCGAGGCATGTGAATTATATGTGCTCTAATATCGCTTAACGTCAGCGCACATGCGCACTCACACCGGTGGAGAGGAGGCCGCGTACCTGCATGCGATATGGTGTAATTACAAGGTTTGACACGCGCCGTCCAGCTGGATTCGTGATTGGACGATTACACATTACGCACTGCACACGGTGAGAAGGAAAACCGATTTGCGCTGGGTGCGCACAGTATGGTGCAGACAGCAGGTTGACAGGACGATCCAGTGATCTCAAGAGTTACACCCCGCCCGCACTCACACAGAGAGAAACCGTTGAACATGCGATATATGTGAACACGGGTTTAGAGGCGGGCTACCGTCATCTGAATCGGACACATGCGCATTCGACGCGCCATGGAGAAGACCGTATGATTTGCCTTTTTTGTGAACACAGTGCGTTATACAACCCTCCAGTGATTCTTGCGTATGAGTACACATAGCACTCACGACGCGGCGGAGAGGAAAGCCCGTTGCGAAATGCCCGCATTATATGTTAACAGACAGGTATGATGAGCTACCGTCATCTGTGAGGACACGATGCGGAACTCACAGGAGTGAGAGAAACACGGGCGTATTAGGGGTTTGAATGGGTATAGTTGCTGTCACTGCTATCCCACCACTATTAAACGTGCCCTATTTGGAGCGCCAGGTCGACGTACTTTTCTGAAGCAACCGCATTTTTCTGCGGCAAAAATGGAGTTGCCATTTAGGTCGAGCTTTGCCAGGTTCCAACCGGACTCTTTGGCTTTGTTTGGCCCCTATGTGTATTTGCAATAACGGGCTAGGGGGTTTTGAGTTAGTATGACAAAAAAACATTTATGCAATTAGGCTGCCTAGGGTTTGGCAATCTACGGGTATAGCCGCTATATTAGTATAGACACAAACTCAGTCTGGTGGCTGGGTCACAGACTCGTCTGGACGTTCGTTGTTACAAGAGTGTTCATTGGACAATGTCTTTGAATTGCAGAAATTGGTCTCTCCACGCCTTCGTGCGCAGACCAAGAACGTCGTATCCCATATAGGAGTACACAGTTTTAACATACGATGTGCGAAACGACGCGCTCCATATACGCGTATGTTATTTCAAATACCGCGCCATCGCCTACCTCAAAGGCGGGTCGGCGCGTCTCATAGCGCCATCTCTGTACGCGGTCACAAATTGTGACTTTATTTTGCGGGCGGTCGTGCGTTCTGATACATGTATTGATTCGAGTTAGTACAGATGCAGATCGTTTTCTATAATGTCGCTCGCGGTGGTTGCTCCAATTAAAACCCTGACTTCTCTTATCACGTCATTGTGTGTCCTTTTTTGTGGGTGAGCTCTGACACGGGCGGTCTTTCATTGGACACTTTTTCATTATTGCATTATTATCTACTTATGATATAATCGATTTATGCTAGACTCAAGCGGTATTAGCGCATTCTACCGTCACAAATTGTGACTTCATTTTGGTTTATAAATTTTCCCAATTGTATAATTTATTAATTTGATATATAATATTATTTATTATTTTCACCCATAAACCAAATCTTACACATATAATTATTCAAGAGTTATATAATGGAGTTTCTCCGATATATTAACTCTTGTTTCTGATAATGTACGGCTCAGGGCCATTAAATTGATTCTTCTTCACTCAACTCACTTGTGTCCTTTTTGTGGTGTAGTACAGTGTCAGTTGACACTTTCATTTTAGCTTGTCCATTTATTGATTATTATGATATAATGATTTATGCTAAGATCAAAGCGGTTATAGCCGTGCCATCTTATTATTTTATTAAATTTATATATAATATTATTTATTATTTTCACATAAACAATTACCACATATAATTATCAAGAGATATATAATGCGAGTCTCCCATATTCACTCTTCGGTTTCTTAATGTACGTCGATTAGGTTGCCTCAATTAAAATTGATTTCTTTCTCTGCTGCACTCACTTGTGTCTTTTATGTGTGGGTGAGCTACAGTGTCAATTGACACTTTCATCTGCTTCAATGTATTTAATTCCAAATTTTTGCTAAAATAAATAGAATTTGTGCGCGTCTTGTACTAGAATTCTAATCTTTAAATTGTTCGCTATGTTGTCAGGCTGTGCTGGGTTCTCGTTAGTTCACAACTTTCGCTCCGTGGGAACGTCAAACATTCATGTGCCGGACAACACATTACCTTAACAAAAGCACGCATGATAGCAGAGCTTGTTACATAGAATGCTGATAACACCAGGCGCATGCGACACACGCGAGTTATCGAGTCTATCAACGGTGAAACAACTGCGAACAAATGATGTAGACAGCGTTTGGCGCAAGAAGCTTCGTGCGGTATCGGACAAAGACAACGACCGCGTTACATTCATATAATTGATTTTAAATTCTGTGTTTTTCTTGTTGGCGGATGCTACAGCCGACAGCTTCCCGCGCATCACACACTACATGTATCCAAACAACCGAACTTTTGCACCGCGTAGTTATATGATATACATACGTGTGAGTTGCACCATGACAGCTCATTGCTTACCTCAGAGAGGTGCCACGTTAAGTTCTCTTCTCTACCCCTGCCACTTATCTCTCTCTCTCTCTCGCTCTCTCTCTCTACCCCCCACTCTCTTACCCCTACTCTCGATCTCTACTCCTCTCTCTCTCTCTCTTACCCCTCTCTCTCTCTACCCTGCCTCTCTACCCCCTCCTCTGCTCTCTACCCTCTCTCGAATCTCTACTTCTCTCTCTCTCTCTACCCCATCTCTCTGCTACTCCTCTCTCTCTCCCCCCTCTCTCCTCTACCTTCCTCTTCTCTTCCCCTTCTCTCTCTCCCCAGCCCCTCTCTCTCCTTCTCTCTCTCTCTCGCTCTCTCTCTCGAATTACCCTCCTCTCTCGATCTACCCTCCTCTCTCTACCTCTCTCAGCTCTCTCTCTCTCTCTCTCTCTGTACCTCTCTTTCTTACTCTATGTACCCCTCCCTTTTGCTCTCTGTACCCATCTCTTTCTATCTCTGCCCCTATCTATATATCGATTTAATAATAAATTGAAAAATAATCATAAATATAATGATGATCGGGGGAGATATAATGATCCACTAGAGGCGCCACCATCTAATGACATACGGAAATGCTATTGATACGTTGATGTTGATGTTGATACGTTGATGTTGAACAACAGTAGAGGGCGTCCATAGGCTGCAGGCCTAAATAAGCATCGAACATAAATTAATTAAACATATGCACGCTGTTACTGCGCTTACAAAACATGCACTTCATTCATGTTAAATAACTACAGATTCGTGCGCTATGCTCCGCTCGAAACTTTTGCCAGCTCTATGATGCGAATTTCTGCAGAGTAGTCGGATCCCGTTCATACAGTCTAGGTGCTGCTCCGTGGACTTCCGCGTTTGTGTAGCCAAATCGTTATATGTTCGCCTATATACCTACGAGCTTGTCTGATTCGTGAACGTCGTTCCAGTCTATCATGGGCGCTGTGGCTTCGTTGAGTCGGGTGCCTAGGCTTGTTGGTCCGCATGCTATCTTAGGATCTCGCCGCTTGCCTAGCTGGCTCGGTTGGTAGCGTCCGCGTGCGGAACCGCGGGCTGCTTCCACGGGCTTTTAACCCCCGAGACGCAGATCAGGGGATCGTGTCTCGGTGTGGTTGCCCGGAAAATGTTTTTGTTTTTTATCAGCTTATAATTATGATAATTGTATATTCCATGTATTGATTGACGTGTGCACAAATTGACGTGTGCTGGAATAGCGACGTAAATACGCAGACTGAAACGCGTACGTGTATGCGCATAGCGTATATGAAACACGGGGCGCGTATATGTAGTGCCGTCTGTGCCTCAGACTTCAGGATGTTCTGAATTTTAATGCTATATTATTATCATACATCTATGCAATCATGTACCGTGTGAATGTAATGTAATTTCATGTTTAATATTGTAACGTCTAATGTTATTTAAGATATACATTTTGAATTTATTTCTCTGCACAATTTTCGAATCTCTTTGTTGTTTAATTATTTTATTACATTTGATTGTTGGCAGGAGTACGTGCTGCGCGTGGATGCCGTCTCTAACCTGGGTCTGAGTCTCAGCGCGGTGCACAGCCAGCTACAGCATCGGCGACGTCGTGCGATGCCAGGCCCCGCTGCCCTGCGGCTACCTGGTCGCAGACAACATGCAGATCAAGCTGAGCATCAGGGGTAAGAGCACACACGCACGCACGCACGCACGCACGCACTCACACCGACACGATCACGACTGTGCACTCTTACGCGGCTGCGCGCGCGGCGGCGGTTCTAGTTTCACATATTTCATATTTGAGTATGATTTATCACCGATGGTTATTGAGTAAGTAACAATATCATTTAACATCATCAATAGTATTGAGCGAGCCTCTCGTTCTCGCTCTTCCAGTTATTCCAAGGTGTGGGAGACCTCAAGAAAGGGAGACTCGGAGATAAAGGAGATTCCAAAGCAGGGGAGACTCCAAGAAAGAGAGACTTCAAAAACACGAAGGCTCCCTATCTGCATTTACATCCCATAGCAGGGCTCCCTCTACATATTTTAAAGTTTGAGTTAAGACTTGAGCCACCAACGTTATTTTTCCGCCACTAATAAAAAACTATAGCCACTGTTCACTTGATCATATGTGCTAAGCAAGGCATAAACAGGTGATGGGTATGAGAAAAGAGATGTACGAAAACATTTTATGACACGACACTGCAATTTGACGATTTCGTTAGTCAATCTTAATTTTCTGAGCGGGAAAACTATTTGCCAATTGTATTCGTCACTTAGTGTAGTACATTCGCCACTTTTATTTATTCATCGCATTTTGCGAAGGTGGCGAATGCCAGCAGTAGCCCTAATATAGTTCGATTCGAAGTTTTCTCTGTGAGATGCAAGAGCTTCTATTCCACTCGCCACACATCACCCACGCGTATTGCTAAATCTGGTGACGTCACCATTGGTGCGTTTGTAGCCGTGGCCCCATCTTCGTAGCATACCTTGTTACGTCCGGGGCAGTGACATGCAGGGTTGCAGTGCGTCAATGATGATATTTATTTCAACATCTTTTTCCCAGCAGGAGAGCATTAGCTAGAGCTTGAAACGAGGCAGAACTGAGCGCCTGCGATCTGTCTGATGGAGCCTTCTCATTCAGAAATGCCACGCCCTGGAGGAGAGAAGTCCTACGTATGTGATGTGTGTGGATACGCTGGCTCCAAGCTAGGTCATCTCAAGAAACATATGCGCACTCACACAGCAGAGAGGCCGTATACGTGCGATATATGTGAATACAAGAGTAGGAGCTCCAGTGATCTCAAGATACACATGCGCACTCACACGGGTGAGAAACCGTTTCCATGTGAGGGATGTGAATATAGGTGTTCTAGGTCCGATGTGCTTAAGATACACATGCGCACTCACACGGGAGAGAAACCGTTTGCGTGTGAGAGATGTGAATATAAGTGTTCTACGTCCGGTACGCTTAAGACACACATGCGCACTCACACGGGAGAGAAGCCGTATGCATGCGATATATGTGAATACAGGTTTACGACCTCCAGTGATCTCAAGAATCACATGCGTACTCACACAGGAGAAAAGCCGTATGCATGCGATATATGTGAATACAGGTTTACGACCTCCAGTGATCTCAAGAATCACATGCGTACTCACACAGGAGAAAAGCCGTATGCATGCGATATATGTGAATACAGGTTTACGACCTCCAGTGATCTCAAGACACACATGCGCATTCACACGGGTGAGAAACCGTTTGCGTGCGACATATGTGAATACAGGTGTAGGAGCTCCAGTAATCTCAAGATACACATGCGTACTCACACGGGAGAGAAGCCGTATTCATGCGATATATGTGAATACAGGTGTAGGAGCTCCGGTCATCTCAAGAGACACATGCGCACTCACACGGGAGAGAAACCGTTTCCATGTGAGAGATGTGAATATAGGTGTTCTAGGTCCGATGTGCTTAAGAAACACATGCGCACTCACACGGGAGAGAGGCCATTTACGTGCGATATATGTGAATACAGGTGTTATAGGTCTGATACGCTTAAGATACACGTGCACACTCACACGGGTGAAAAGCTGTAAAACCAATTCTGTTATGTTGTTACAATAACGTCTATATTAGAGTAAAGATTTACAAAACATGTCGGAACGGAGCATAACCTATTTATTTCGAATGTCATCGCTACAAAGCGGGTGTAGCGCCATCTATGGTAACAAATTGTGATTCATTTTGGTTTATAAATTATTATTGCGATAAACAGATGGCAATCGGTTCTATAATGTACGTCGATGGTTGCTCAATTAAAACTGACTTCTTCTTACTCACTTATTTGTGTCCTTGTTTGTGGTGAGCTACTTGTTTGTGTCCTTGTTTGTGGTGAGCTACAGTGTCATTGACACTCATTATTATATTATTATTATTTATATATTAATGCCTGTTGTTTATATGCCTATGATTATTAATATCTTAATAATATATATATATATAATTATATTAATGCCTATGAGAGCATAGTGCCCCCCCAACAACAGGCATTAATGTTTTTAGTGCATCACATGACTATGCAATCTACTTTTCATGCTTATATACCTTCTTTATACTCCCTAATTTGCCGGTGCATTCGATGTAACAAAACGTTCGACACAAACACAACCGCCGTTCGAAACTCTTGCGTGGCGCCCAGACACAGGAGATTCGTGACGTAAACACAATGCGTTATAATAACAATGCGTCGCGCAAGCAATAGTGCCCGCTCAGGCTATTGTTTCATAGTGCCTGCTGCGTTATCCAATGAGATTTCAACGATTTATCACGTCATGCACTAATATGATATATCATCTGTTAGAAAGAATTTGACTGCCGGGTTTGCTAGTAGAATCTATACATGCCTGGATGTACGAGGCTACAATGTCACAGTGAAATTTCAAAAGCTAAATTTGGTTAAAGAAGGTTTATGCTCCTTATTCTGTACTGTCAGTATTTACATGTAACGTATGCCACTGCCAGTGCATGTGGTGGTGGCTGTGTAGTTTTTGCCTGCGTTAATTAGTTACAGGTGGCAGCTCGCTATTGCAGCCTGTAGGCTTGCGTAGGTAAATGGATAAGTGCTTACCTATTCTGTCTTGCAAATAGTTGTTGCTACTACATACGATGGGCGCTTCCA
>NW_014578114.1:89588-92009 GCF_000485595.1 Priapulus caudatus
CGCCTTCTCCCTCTCTCCCCTCTCTCTCCTCTCTCGTCCCTCATCTCTCTTCTTCGCCTTCTCCCTCTCTCCCCTCTCTTCCCTCTCTCCCCTCTCTTCCCTCTCTCCCCTCTCCTCTCTCTTCTTCTCCCTCTCTCCTCTCTCTTCCCTCTCGCTGTTCTTTATTGACACATGTACATTCAGAGAGTCGGACAAGTGTGATTTCAAGACAACATGTAATCATTTATTGATTATACTACATCATACGTAACAAACAACAAACAATACGTCTGATCTTGTAAATAACATTGATTGATTGTACTATCGATAAGCGATTAATGACGTCGTTGCATGCAGGTCGGGTAAGGAGTCATCGCCTGGAGCCACAAGTCGAACAAAGAGCTATGCGGCGCCGACCGTGATCATGTCTACCGACGGTGATCATCCTCGGCAACCTGCTGAGAGAGGCAAGTCACTTTTGTATTCTCCTTGCCTTTCTCTCTGCCTCTCTACCCCTCTCGTTCTCTCATTCTCTCATTCTCTCTCCTCTCATCTCTCTTCTTCGCCTTCTCCCTCTCTCCCCTCTCTCTGTCTCCTCCCTCTCTCTCATCTCTCTTCTTCGCCCTCTCTCTCTTCTTCGCCTTCTCCCTCTCTCCCTCTCTCCTCTCTCGTTCTCTCTCTCTCTCTCTCTCCTCTCATCTTCGCCTTCTCCCTCTCTCCTCCCTCTCGCCCCTCTCGTTCTCTCTCTCTCTCTCCTCTCTCATCTTCGCCTTCTCCCTCTCTCCTCTCTCTTCGCCTTCTCCCTCTCTCCTCCCTCTCGCCCTTCTCGTTCTCTCTCTTCTTTGCCGTCGCCCTCTCGCCCCTCTCGTCTCTCTCCTCTCCTTCTCCCTCTCTCCTCTCTCCTCTTCCCTCTTTTCTCTCATCTCCCTCTCTCTCCTCGCATTCTCCCTCTCGCCTCTCCTTCGCTCTCTTCTTCGCCTTCTCCTTCTCTCCTCTCTCCTCTTCCCTCTTTTCTCGCCCTCTCTCCCCTCTCGTCTTCTCTTCTTTGCCTTCTCGCTCTCTTCTTTGCCTTCTCTCTCTCTCTCGTTCTCTCTCTGCCGGGAGCGAGGGAGGGAGCGCGAGGAGGGAGGAGAGGAGAGGAGGGAGGAGGAAGGAGGCGCGAAGAAGCGGGGAGAGGAGAGGAGGAGGAGCAAGAGAGGAGAGGAGGGAGGAGGAGAGAGGGAGAGGAGGAAGGAGGAGAGGAGAGGAGAGGGGGGAGAGGAGAGGAGAGAGGGGGAGGAAGAGGAGGAAGGAGGAGAGGAGAGGAGAGGAGAGAGGAGAGAAGAGAGGGGGAGAGGGTTCCCTTCTCTTCTCCCCCTCTCCCCTCTTCTCTTCTCCCCTCGCGCTCCCTCCCTCTCCGCCTCGCTCGAACGAGAGATAGGTAGAGAGAAAAGGGAAGAGGAGAGAGGAGGAGGAGGAGAGGAGAGGAGAGGAAAGAAGAGGAGGGGGAGAGGAGAGGAGAGGCCTCCTCCTTTTCCTCTCCCTCGCTCCTCCCTCCTCCTCTCCTCTCCTCCTACTCCTCCCTCCTTCCTCCTCCTCGTGCTCCCTCCCTCTCTCTCTCTCTCTCCTCCTCGCTCCCGGCAGAGAGAGGACGAGAGAGAGGGAAGAGGAGAGAGGAACGAGAGGAGGAGATAGAGGGGGAGGAGGAGGAGAGAGAAAGGGGAGGAGAGGAGAGGAAAGAAGAGGAGAGGGGGAGAGGCCACCTCCTCCTCCCTCCTCTCTCTCCTCCTCCTCCCCCTCTATCTCCTCCTCTCGTTCCTCTCTCCTCTTCCCTCTCTCTCGTCCTCTCCTCATCCGCTCCAGGCGATGACTCCTTACCCGACCTGCATGCAACGACGTCATTAATCGCTTATGGATAGTACAACCAATCAATGTTATTTACAAGATCAGACGTATTGTTTGTTGTTTGTTACGTATGATGTAGTATAAATGATTACATGTTGTATTGAAATCACACTTGTCCGACTCTCTGAATATGATGTCAATAAACAACAGCATTCCAACAGATTATCAACTTAAATTCATCATTCTCTACATACGCGGTACAGCATTTCACATTAGCACTGCCACTGGGTAAACAAGCACGGTTGCACAAGTTCTCGCTCGCAAAGCTGTCGACTCTACAAAATGTAATAAGAGCTATCATAATCTTGAGATGTGCATTTTTGAGCGGTGTTACACGCATACGTACATATGTCGATACTACATACGTAGATATGTCGCAGTTATACAGAGAGACAGAGACTACTCAGCCAGCACTTGCTCGTGCACATACAGTGCGCACAAACAAACACAGAGTTCGAGAAGGTGAGACTCACCGCAGCACGAGGTACTCGGCCAGCCGCTGACCCACCCGGTGCCACTGGGGCCACACAGGGCGATGCGGCGATGCTCAAGCAGCAG
>NW_014578114.1:92019-101516 GCF_000485595.1 Priapulus caudatus
AAGGTTAGAGACGGGATCCACGCGCAGCACGTACTCCTGCTAAGGTTAGAGACGGGATCGACGCGCAGCACGTACTCCTGCCAAGAGACAACAATCAAATGTAATAAAATAATTAAATAACAAAAATTTCCACGACTGTCTAGAGATATATGTACATAATAATGCAGGAAATGAGCGACTCGACTCACTCACTCTTTCTCCTCTCTCTCCACACACGCACAATTACCTTGAATATCCTCCTCACTAAATTGTCGAGCAGTTCCCACTTGGTCTTGCCGCTAACGAAGATGGATCCAATCAGAATGTCTGCTTGTTTGTCGGCCTGCAGGGACAGACGCAAACCGATTACACATCATGGTGATTCGCAATGCTTGCAAGAACATCATACACAAAATTGCTACGAGCAAACGTACTGCAAAATTTGCAACGACGCCAGATACAAAATTTGCAGTGATGCCATCTAAGAAACAGTTACGCTAAAAACTATTCTGCGGAAGAGGAAAAAGATTGAACACACCACAACATGTGAAATGACAAAAAAAACTGCTACGATCAAACATTCTCAAAAATTCGCAATAATGCCAGATATAAAGCAGTTACAAATTACAATTGAACATATACTGACAAATGCAAACTGACAACAAATATGAATCCGTTATGACCACAAATAAATGTACTCCAAATACTTGGATGCTACACAATAAAGAGAGGGGTGGGAGAGCGAAGGAGAAAGAAAGAGACAGATAAGATTGAGAGAGAGAGAGCGTGAGAGGGAGTGAGGGGGGATGGGAGAGAGAGAGGGTGGAGTGAAAGGGAGGGATGCACTTACATGCGTCCATTTGCTTGAGTCCGTGTGCCCACCTAAGGACACTGACACCGATATCCGCCTTCCCTCCTTCTCGGCACTACTTTAACTAACTTATGTCATCTATTTAATATATAATTAATAATTTACACAGGAACCTGCATACTGGATGCTTCCATCGACATCGTCGAATGTGTGCTATAACGAAATACGGCGTATTGATTTTACTTCTGCAAAATCACTGAAAAGAAAATTTGACAGTGCATGCAGAAGTCCAGAAACTCCTAGGGGACTCAACCGTGGCGTTTCAAGGAAAACGATCCCAGAACCGACACCTTCTGATCTGGCAGACTTATTTGGACAGATACATGCGACTGGCGTGAAGTCCGCAATACTGTCAGTAGTTGAGCCATACGCTGACGAGTTTATACCAGCATCAGTAACAACTCAGTACCCCACCGTACTGACGGAACTTCGAGATGAAGGCACATTCCATCTCAACTACAAAGATCTGCTGGAGAAATGTGCTGACATAAACATTGAGGTCTCTAGTGAGGAAGCAGAACGGGTGGAGGGAGCAACCCGTGAACAGGCTAATTCACGGATGTGGTTTCAGTTCAGGTCTGGTAGGATCACAGCATCAAAAATGAAAGCTGTTTGTGTTACCGACCCGACTAACCCTTCGCAGAGCCTGATTAAATCGGTTTGCTATCCAAACAGCAAACCATTCACGACTGCGGCTACGAAGTGGGGTTGTGAACATGAAAAACTTGCACGTGGCAGATTTCTTCAGGAGCTTAGCCAGTTCCATGAAAACGTCACTATTGCGGACAGTGGACTGGTGATTTCTAGTGACCACCCGTACATAGCTGCATCACCAGATGGCCTTGTGTGGTGTGACTGCTGTGGTCAAAGCTGTCTAGAGATTAAATGTCCGTACTGTATTAGGGACCAAACACTGGGCGCCTGTAGCGATCCGAAATTCTTCCTGAAACCTGGACCAGATGGACAGGTGATGCTTGATGCTAAGCATGCACACTACTACCAAATCCAGACACAGATGGGTGCAGCAAATTTGGAGGCTTGTTACTTTGTTGTTTGGACGGAACGTGATATTCACATTGAACGGATCATGTTCGATGATTGTCTGTGGAAGGAAATGTGCCAGAAATCGAAGCAGATATTTCAACTGGCTATCTTGCCAGAACTCGTTGGCAAATTTTATTCACGGTGTTCAAATACCCTCACACCACTGACATCGCTGCCTTGTGATTCCTCCCAAGTTAACCGCCAAGCCAGTGATGACAACACCTGGTGTTACTGTGGGCAAGTGGAGTCCGGAAGAATGATTGGTTGTGACAATCAAAACTGTAAACTCGGCTGGTTTCACTACACGTGTTTACAGATTACCTCGGCACCAAAGGGCAAATGGTTTTGTCCAGATTGTAGAAAAACAATGGCTCTCATTAAACGCAAAGTTACCAAACCGTGCCCGTAACTCGAAATATGTGATGTAAATAAAAATGGTCATATTACTGTAGTTTAAAATGAATTGTATTGCATCGTAGTGTATGTTTCACGGACTTGTTTCTAACAGTGTTGTTTCTAGCATCTATAAGAAAGTTTCTTGGAACTAGTTTTCATCGTGATTAGTTGCATAGACATAGTGGTGTTTCTTATCTATGGTATCCTAAACACTATCTATGGTGTATATAGATAGCCACTGACGTCATAGGCCTACTGACGTACACTGACGTCACGAGGATACTTTGGTTCATGGAAACATATGCCCACCCATAGATATCTATTTATAAGATACGTTAAGATTTATAAGATAGATAACGTTGTTATAGGATATCTATGTGCCCACCAGGTGTGATGTTGGAATTGTTTGGTGCTGCCCTCGAGTGGCTAAAGAAGAGAAGTTAGACGAGGGTAGTCGCGAACAGATGGCAGCACTAGGCCGCCATGCTGGAGCCTGGAACAGATTGTTGGGAGAGTAAGTCGTTCTGCCTCATAGAAATAAAATAGAATCTATCGGTCAACATCCACCAGGTGAGAGGCATTATGCCGCCTGTAAGTAATTGTAGAATTAAGTGCATAGATAAGGATAAAGATATTTCTAAATCCTGAATACATATCAAGAGTAGATAATAACAATGTTAATTGTTATTATCTACTCTTGATACATATGCAGGCCCGTAGCTAGCTCCAAGAAACGGTATTGCTAGGGTTAGAATACCCCTATAGACCCCTTGCAGTCACATCCCGTTTTTACGAAGTGCTCGGATGCGCCGCCATATTGGAAGCATAGTTTGATAGTAAACAAGCGGAATGGAGGCACGTACAAAAATCAGGACAGATAAGCAAACACAGCTGTTATACCGTGACAGTTTGGACAGGGTTGAGAGAAAAAGATACGATGATAAGTTAAAGCTGATCGATGGAAAGGACCCATACGAACTGAAGGTGTGGTCAAACGATGTGAATTGCCTACCAAGGATAACGTATCCGGACATTGTGAATTATTTAGTGTTTTCTACGAGCGTCTACACACTGGATGACTTGAAATGCTTTAAAAGTCTTGAAGCTTACAATCAGTTCGTATCAGGATGGGTTAGGGAGACGTCAACAGTTGTTATTAATGACCGGCACGTTGTGACCGCTAAGGTAATATTTCATATTAAGTGCATGATGATGATCGATAGACATAGAGTACCGGTACGATACCTATGTGGTCCAAATTCCCATTACTATTACTTAGTCTTTACGCTTGTCTCCGTACGCAGTCGGTACGTATCACTATCAGTATTACCTAGTAGTACTAGTACTAGTAATGCACAATAGAAAGATAATAAAATTATAGATATTTTACATTACATTGGGTGGAGTAGAGGGAGAGTTAAGGATAAAGTAATCTAAGATAATAGAGAGATATGGGGTGTTGTAGCAGGGGAAGGAGTGGGAAGAAGTGATTTGTGAGAACTTGGCATTTTCCTTATATTATTTTTAAAATGTTCATACAGGTCCTACATTCCCAACGACTGAGAGACCAGGCACTGAGACCATGGATTATAGCCGAAAAAGATGGCGTGATTTTAGCAGCCCACTGCAACTGCATGGCAGGACTGGGAGAAGCGTGCACGCATGTTGGTGCACTGTTGTTTACCGTGGAAGGCACTGTGAAGTTACGGGACTCCAGGACAGTTACACAGGAACCTGCATACTGGATGCTTCCATCGACATCGTCGAATGTGTGCTATAACGAAATACGGCGTATTGACATCACCACTGTTCGTGCACAGCAATGATGACATCACCACTGTTCGTGCACAGCAATGATGACATCACCACTGTTCGTGCACAGCAATGATGACATCATCACTGCTCGTGCGCAGCAATGATGACATCACCACTGCTCGTGCACAGCAATGATGACATCACCACCGTGAGCGCGCAGTGCTCATGACATCACTACTGTTCGTGCTCAGCATCGATGACATCACCACTGCCCGAGCACGACGCCGATGACATCAGCACGTGGCGACGATGACATCACGATGACCTCGCGCCGTCTTCGACCACGAAACCCGCTACGAACGTTCCGGAGCCGCGGTGGCTCCCTCTACGACGCGGAGCCGCGGCGGCGCCCTCTTGCGATCAGTAGGAGTTGTGTTCGGGGACGGAGAGGGAGAAGGTAGGTTGCTGAAGAGCCTCCTCCTTGGAGTTGACGGGTTTCAGACCCTCTGTGCGCGCCTTGCCGCGGTAGTTGGCGATGATGTCCTGCGGAAATACAACGAAGATGCGTTATATATATATATATATTATATACGGTACGTGCAGTACATACATACACACACACACGCACGCACGCACGCACGCACGCACGCACGCACGCACGCATGCACGCATGCACGCACATACATACATACATACATACATACATACATACATACTCAAGCACTTACCCACACACACGCACGCACGCACGCACGCACGCACGCACGCACGCACGCAAACACACACACACACCCACACGCATGCATACACACACATACATCGATTACACGTATGTGCACGCGCGTGTGTACACGTACATACACATGTATATTAGTACCAATAACACCAAACAATACCTTTAATTTGTTACTCCCCAAACCTTCTCTCCCCTTTCTCTTTCCCACATCTACCTAAACGTATCCTTCTTCTCTTCCTCCCCTCCCCTTCCTCCCCTCCCAGACCTCCCCACGTCTCCCCCTCCCACACCTACCCAAACATTACCTTCCTTTCTTCCCCTCCTCTCCCAATCCTTCCCTAACCTTCCTCCCCACGTCTCCCCCTCCCTCTCCGCCCCACGCATCACCACTAGGGGGCGCTCACCTGGTCTGCGGGGCACGACTCGCGGAACGCCTCGGTTTCGTACGCGTTGCGCATGTAGCCCCACAGCGCGGGCAGGTTGCCGGGGAACTCAAAGTTACGGTACCACTTGGATGCGACACGGATGTGCTGCAGCTTCGGCATCAGTTCACAGTCGTACAGGTTGATGTCGTCACCGCACAGGTACTGTAATCATATTAACGACATCGTCATCATCATCGTTATAATTATCATTATATTAACGACATCGTCATCATCGTTAATGCAATCGTACAGGTTGATGTCGTCCCCGCACAGGTACTGTAATTACCATGTACTTGGTTATCTCTATATTATCCATGCAATTGTCAGCTCTGTAACTAACTCATGTGGATTGGATGACCAAAGCCTTGATAATGATTCAATAGAATTAATTGATGTTACATTTCATTATAATAAATTTATTTTTTATCAATTATTGATTGTTCACAAAATTAATACAATTCAAAAGTTATTATGCACTTATTCATTCGAGGAAAGTAACATAGCATAACGTTGCAACTCACAAAATAACATGCTAACGCATAATGTAATTATATTCTCAAATTAGTGCACGTTTATTTTCAGCCTCTGCGATAAAAGGTTTCGTGAAGAACAAGGAGAATTGCGACATTTTTTTTTCGTGAGGAAAACTCGGCTTTTCGAATGTAGAAAAATAAACTATAGAGAGAAACTGGGTCCCGATCGATCGTTCAATCGCTGTTGTCGTTACTATGGCGACGCGGAAACGTGGAATGACGCGGCTTACCGCGGACAACATGGCGCGGATTCAACAATCTAAGAATCGTTCAAACATCGCGGAATAACTAGAATTAATTTCTCTTCGTTATTGCTCACCAGATCATTGCAACATGCATAGCTAGCCAGGGCCCGATTTAGGAGTGGGCAGCTGCCCATGGGCCTCCAAATATTTGATTTAAAAAAAATTTGTTAAGGAAAAATATAGGCTGACCTGAATGACATGCACGCAACCCGTATCAATCAAAACCAAACCGTTATTGTGCGCATTTTACATCTTAAATACGTAAGACATAGCGGCATAACCCATATTGTATTTGTTTGTGAATGGTATAGTCAACTACAGGGGGAAACGTACCAACGGTTCAACGTAGCCAATATTCTCTCTCTTATTGCAGTTGACTTTTTTATGGCATTATAACAAATGATGGCTGCCCACGGGCCTCCACGTGTCTAAATCGGGCCCTGTAGCTAGCCTCTCTGTCGCTCCCCCTCGCTCCCTTTATCCATTATCTTGCTTTCTCTCTTCTCCCGCTCTCTCCGCGTCGTTCCACTGGCTACACAGGTTTACCTAGATGAAATCAGAGATGCCAACACATATTTGAAGCAATCTGTAGTTTCTGGCCATCAAATTAGTAGTTCGAGGGTCATGCATGCCCCCCCGGAAAATTGTTTGATTCTGAGATGCAATTTCCTGCATTCTGAGGGTAAAAAATGACAATAAATTGAAAAAAAAATTTTTTTTCGATCACAGTGAAATTCGTAGTTTGGTACAAACTGGTCGTAGTCGTGCAAAAGGAATAGAAATTCGTATAAAATACAGATAAATCATAGTGGTTGGCATCTCTGTATCACGGCTATCACCGCCGTCCTGTTCTACCTCTAGTTCCCGCATTTTCTTAATCGCCATAACCTTTTCACTAAGGCTGTCCGTCGCCGAAATCCTGGCATGCGATAGTTACAAGGAAACATGCATCCACTGCATAATCTTGGCATAGGCCTACCATGAGTGGAAATTAACATTACATCCACAAAATCACCATCAGACTTGTTGAATACCCTTAAAGGAATAATAGGTGCATTGATTATGCAATGTTGACGAATGCTAGAGTAACTGGCACCTTGTGTAGTTAATACGTACATTACCTTATAGCCAAACGCGTATTAGTTTGTCCAATATCACTGCTGGTTACATTACAAACAAGACTTGAAATCGGTTGTTGATATGTATCAACGTATCATTTACGTGCCGTAAATGTCATCCAGGAGTCAAGCGATGACGTAAACATTTGTGCGGCCCGTATGTTTTGGACGCCAGATGAAATGGAGGTGTCAGCGGTGTAACCACGGCCACGGACTAAACATGGAAATGGAGTAAAACACACGTACTAATCACGGACGCACGTGGACAGCCCTGACAAAAAGTTCCGTATCACGAGCGTCCATGTTTACGAAATCACTGATGATAGCATTGCGTACGGCCGAGAATGCGTGCGAAAATGTCCGGTGCACTATAAATCTGTATCACACCTGCTTCGCCAGCAGCGGTTTCAAACTGTAAACAACTGATTTTTGGACTGCGGATTTCAATTAGACATTTCTTAGTAACCAGCAGTGATATTGGACAAACTAATACGCGTTTGGCTATAAGGTAATGTACTTATTAACTACACAAGGTGCCAGTGACTCTAGCATTCGTCAACATTGCATAATCAATGCGCCTATTATTCCTTTAATCTAGAATATATATAAAGGTACTCTAGGTTTACCAAGCTGCTGCTGCCACCTGGTGGCCGAAACGCACCGAAATCAAAATACAACATTCTAGTCTCGAGCGCAATTCCGAGCGTGGCAGTCGTCGCGCTACGCGATTACTACGATCGCGATTCGTGCGCCATCGCACCGACAATCGTCGCCACGCCGACGACAACACACGGTAACCGCCGGCAACGACATCGTAGTTTAACCGACGGCAACCCGCCGACAACCTACGGACGCGAACCCGATGGCGAAAAATCGACGAGCGTCGCAGCTCTCTTGCCATAACTACCGCCCCGACGTTCACTTGTTCGGACCGTCTCGGTGATCGCGGGCGGATGGCGTCTGGGCGCGCGTGTGCAGATCAAGTGAACGTCTTTCGCGGGAATCGCCGACGGAGCGATGAGAGCTACCGGTTCCGGTAATGTTTTTGCTTCCGGATCTGCATGAACTTTTCTCCGCAGTACGCTCGCGCGTGCGTGCGCGTGTGTATCTATATGTATATATATATATATATATATATATATATGTTTATGTATGAATGCACTTATGCAAAGTTACACAATCATAAACTCAGCCATCGACGGGACCGCCTTCCGCTTAGACTGGCGACGGCCGCTCCAGCTAACCACGCGTCTAGCAGCGGCGACCGTCGGCGGCAGTCTACGAGAAAAATTGCGCGACATCATGACGTGTACGATTGGTCCCCTTATATGGTGTGGTTCGTTAACCAATAATATATTCTTAATTAAACAACTTTAGGTACAGCGGAGGCAGCAGACAAAGAGCGGGAACTTACGAATTGCAGCAAAAATGCGGGAAAAATACGGAAGAAATCGCCTCAAAACGCGCCGCCTTCAAACGACGCCGCCGCTGCGCCGAATATCGAAAACATTGCATTAACGAGAGGCAGGGGGAGCCACTGTCTTCATCCCGATTTCCCCGGCTTCGTGCCAAGCTTATCTTTGTTTGCGCCGCGCCTCTGCTCTGCCGCTGCTGCTGCTGCTGCTGCTGCTGCTATTGATGCTGCTGCTGCTGCTGATATTGCTGCTGCTGCTGCTGCTGCTGCTATTGATGCTGCTGATGCTGCTGCTATTGATGCTGCTGCTGTTGATGCTGCTGCTGCTATTGATGCTGCTGCTGTTGCTCCTGCCGCTGCCGCTGCTACTGCCGCCACCGCTGCTGCTGCTGCTGCTGCTATTGATGCTGCTGCTGCTGCTGCTGCTGCTGTTGCTCCTGCCGCTGCCTCTGCTCTGCCGCTGCTGTTGCTGCTGTTGCTCCTGCCGCTGCTACTGCCTCCGCTGCTTCTAACCTCTCACTATCTAGTCGTACACTGCTACTGCACTCATCGTACGCAAACTAAGTATATAACTCTGACGCTAGGGTAGATTTACATTTTACAAATAATCGCAAATAATCGCAAATAATCGCGCGTCCGCCTCATCACCGCCTTCCCGCGCGCGACGCACGAGTTAACAGATTCCTCGCAAAGCTTGAACTTTGACCTGTGACACAGCTAACAACGGCAAACGTCGCACTCCATCGCCGAGAGTAAGATGGCGAGATGCGCCCGCCGCCCACTAAATATTTCACGCGTTCCGACGTAAACGGGGCGACGCGACAAACGAATAAAAAAACACCATGCGATTTCACGGAACGGGGGGAAAATGGGAATGTCGTCGGCGTGACATCATCACTGTTCGTGCACAGCAATGATGACATCACCACTGTTCGTGCACAGCAATGATGACATCACCACTGTTCGTGCACAGCAATGATG
>NW_014578114.1:103432-106852 GCF_000485595.1 Priapulus caudatus
AAAAACACTTAGCCTGAGCTAAAGTTATTCCACCTCAGGAGGTGGTTCAGGTCCGCTTCAGACCCGAGCTAACGTCAGTATAAAACGATTTATCCCGAGCTAAAGTTATCCCGCTTCAGAAGCGGGCTAAAGTCGTGCGCAGTATAAAACGATTTATCCCGAGCTAAAGTTATCCCGCTTCAGAAGCGGGCTAAAGTCGTGCGCAGTATAAAAGCGGCATTATACGCTTAACTACAGAGTATCTCTACTATTTATGATCCATCCTCCAGCCATCGCTGCGTGGACTATAGCGACACTTGTGTGGATAGTACACCAACAGACATTCATCCCTACGTCTGACCTTTGCCTCCACCTGCGTGTGCAGTAAATAAATTATCCGATGGCGAGCAAATACCTGTAATCAACGTCATCTTACCTGTATCTTATCTGCATGTCATCGCGACCACCCGCGTGCATGACCGCCCCCCCCCTCCCTCCTCACTCCCTCACCAGGCTCCAGAACAGAGGGGGGGCCAGGTGGGCCAGTTGGCATGGGCCTACGATTTTGAGGGGGGCCTATACTCCCCCTGGTAGAGGCAAGGGGGGGGGGACCCTTTAGTAAAGAATATTAATATTGTGAACAGAGTCCATGGGGATCATTTAGCACAAAATATTAATATTAAGAAGAATCATAAACGATTAATACACATGTATATAAATCCATACATATGTATTTGTAATTAGCACTGATTACAATGAAACATAATGAACAGTTTAAAATGGTGCCTACATTTCCCATCTGGACCTATTACCAGCTTTGCACGGGCCTGCCCCCTCGCGTATCATTGAACATAATATCAGGAGTTAATAAAGACAAACTTTTGTCTTTATTAACTCCTGATAATATTAATACATGTGTGATCGTACGGAATCACGACAATATAAAATTCAGATTCAAATTCAGATTTATATGCAGGCGTCACACGTATCGCTTAGATACGGAGATATGAACCTGAGAGAGATCATAGAGAAGAGATAGAGATAGAGATAGAGATAGAGATAGAGATAGAGATAGAGATAGAGAACCTGATCATAGAGAGATAGGGTAACGTAACCCTGGCAAAAGTTTCATACACAGGAGGGGATACGTTATCGCACCTACGACAAACCTATCTGTGTACGTACACACTAGATACACATAGTAGACACACAGTAGACATTCATTCGTTCGTGCAAATGTTCTTCTCGTGACTAGATGCCGTCTATGTATTGCACGTGTTTGGTAACACACAGAACTCCGCACAGGCACACAACAACACGTACACAACGGACAATATAGTAAAATAAGAAGTATAAATGATATTATAAATATAATGCAGCAATTTAACCATAAAAAGTGAACAGAATTACTTATATTTTGTGAAAAAGTGGAAATATTTTTTTAATTTTTACTATTTACGGTGACGTAATCACTTTAACACCCTCCCTCCCTTTTTCTCCCTAACGACCACCCTTCTCCCTAACGACCACCCTCCTCCCTTCTTCACCTCACTGTCTCCACATCGCCACCTTTCTGCCTTCCACTTCTCGACTTTCTGCATTGCTTCGCTCCTGCTCTGATCGTCCGCTCAATCTATCACTCAGTGGATCACTCGCTCACGGTCACTCACCACTGCACGTCACCCCAATCACCCACGCGCACCTCACTCACGCCAAGCCCCACCCACTGCGCGTCGCGTCGCGTCGAGCGAAGGACACCGCCGACAGCCCGCATCGCGCCGCACCCGCGGTGGCCGCCCGCTGGCCGCTCCGCTACTCACTTCACGTCACCACCCAATCCAACACCCACCCACGATTCACTCACATCCTCACACTTACACTCAGCTACTCACTCACTCACTCAGCTCACGTCAACATCGCCTTCAGGCTCATCCATGCGCTCACTGCTCAGCGCGCTAATGCCATGCGTCACGATCGCTGCACTCACCACGCAGCATTCTTGTGACCACAAGGCGTATATTAACGAGTTGTTACTACTACTTAGGCATGACAATTAGCATAGCGCCCCCCGCCCCACCCGCCACCACACCAGAGGACGGCTCTTCATACAATGACGGACATCCGATCTCCCAGGCGCGATCAAATTATCCCGCCGGCCGATGCGAATTTTTTACGAGCCGCCGAGCGAATTTACCGTCGGCAGATTTCATCGCGATGCGTCTCGTTCACGACCTTGCTCGCGCGCAATTATCTGAATCGCGCGATACGGAAGCATTAATTTACTGCTCTCTTCAACATGTACGTGACGTCACAATGCGAGCGGCGGTCTATCGGCGAATCGGCGGCGGAAGACGCTCGGCGTACCGACGACTTGCCGCCGCCGCGCGCGTTCGCTTGTTTCTGTAACGTCGCCGCTCGAACTTTTTTTCGACGGAGGCGGCGGGCGGGCGGTCAGATCTAGAACTGCTGAAGGAGAAGGAAGTGAGGAACGCTGTGGAGAGTAGAGGATAGGATTTGGGTTTGGGTTAGGGTTTGGGATAGGTATAGGACTAGGATTTGGGTTTGGGTTAGGGTTTGGGATAAGTATAGGGCTAGGATTTGGGTTTGGGTTAGGGTTTGGGATAGGTATAGGGCTAGGATTTGGGTTTGGGTTAGGGTTTGGGATAGGTATAGGGCAAGGATTTGGGTTTGGGTTAGGGTTTGGGATAGGTATAGGGCTAGGATTGGGGTTTGGGTTAGGGTTTGGGATAGGTATAGGGCTAGGATTTGGGTTTGGGCTAGGGTTTGGGATAAGTATAGGGCTAGGATTGGGGTTTGAGTTAGGGTTTGGGATAGGTTTTGGGATAGGATTTGTGTTTGGGTTAGGGTTTGGGATAGGTATAGGGCTAGGATTTGGGTTTGGGTTAGGGTTTGGGATAGGTATAGGGCTAGGATTTAGGTTTGGGTTAGGGTTTGGGATAGGTATAGGGCTAGGATTGGGGTTTGGGTTGGGGGTTGGAATTCTTGTTCAGAAATACTGGGGATGGAGTTGTCCTAAAGCTTTAGTGGGGGCAGATTACTATAGGCCGTAGTGTAATCAGAGATAATTACGAAGGTATAGTGTGTGTGTGTGTGTGTGTGTGTGTGTGTGTGTGTGTGTGTGTGTGTGTGTGTGTGTGTGTGTGTGTGTGTGTGTGTGTGTNACCCCCCCCCCCTGGTATAAATTCTGTACACGCCCCTGTAAACCTGAGAAACCCCTGGCATCTACCATGATGTGTCGCTCTCTCACACTTTTTTTTTTATAATTCCTTTATTTCCGGCTTTTACAGAATAAACAGGTAACATGTGTACACTTCACATATTACAGAGGCCCACTTGCCGTAAAATTTGTCCATGTTGTTGTTTGTTGATGGGAGCGGGGGTTATGATAGAGGGAGTTGTGTTATAACTCACCATGTTGAC
>NW_014578115.1:0-10819 GCF_000485595.1 Priapulus caudatus
CTATATATATATATATATATATATATATCTTTCTCTCTCTCTCTCTTTCTCTCTCTCTTCCCCCCTCTCCATCTCGGTCCTACCATTATTTGATGACGCACTATCTCTCAGTCTTTCGCTGTCTGTCCCATCTTATTCTCAATCTCACACGCTCTCCCTTCTCATTGCCTAATCCTAATGGTATACATTTTTCGCTTTCTCTGTGTAAACACACAGCACACACACACGGGCAGGTGTAGGGAACGTGAACAACATTAGCTCCCAATAATGCACGAGCGAACGCGCGCACACGTACGGGCACGCAGTCGCGCGCACACACACACGCGCGCTTGTACGTACGTACGCACACACGCGCGCTCGTACATACGCACACACGCGCGCTCGTACGTACGCACACACGCAGACATACGCATGCACGCACGCACGTACACACGCACACGTACACAGCACACACACAAACATGCACAAACACGCACGCACGCACGCACGCACGCACGCACGCACGCACGCATACACATACACACGCCATCTCTCTCTCTCTCTCTCTCTCTCTCNGTCATTTCACTCGACTTTCGCGTCGGTAAGGAAACAATACGTAAATTTATACAGCCCCTAACCCTCTAACCTAAGCCCTACACACTAACTATAATCCAACCAGGCTTCTCGTCTTATATAGAACCTATATACTTTACAAAGACTACATATCTGTGGTGGGTCCTGGCAACTCTGCAGTGGGAAAAAAAATATGTTCGCGGCACGGGGCTCGGAGCGTCGCGCGTGAGGATTCGCGCGATGCTGGGGCGGCGCGGCGCGGCAAATGGATTGACATTTTTCGGAAATGCTGATAAGCGACGGCGGGCATTGACCCATCCCCTCAGCGTACGGTTGTAGCGCATTGTAATATGTTGATAATTGAACGATCCCTTATTATTATTATTATTATTATTATTATTTATTATTATTATTTATTATTTATTATTATTATCTATAGACGCTATCCGCGCGAGCGAGATAGCCGTGCTCACTTGAATTATTATTGGGCTTAGGTCGGCCTGGTTAGACTAGTTTTACGTGTTTTACTCATAACCTCAAATTACAACCAATCGGTTGTCACATCTGGCTAAGAGCTGCGTCCGGCCCGAAATCAACGACCAACCTGATAGTGGCTGGCTTATTGCTATGCTTACAGATTTTAATTACAGTTAGAACACTTAGAAGTCTTAGTTAACTAGAAGTAAGAATATGCATTGTTGGACTGGTAAACGTATCTCACACGAATTAGTCTCAATTATTATAGCAACGAGTAATTAAAAGCAAGTTTTGTTTTATTCCGTCCTGTTTTATTATTATTAATTATGATTATTATTTATATCGCCATGCACACGCGCGGGCGCAAGCCTCATGGCATGTGTGCGTGTGGTGTGCGTGTGCTGTGCCGTGTGCGTGTGCGAGTGTGTGTGTGTGTGATGTGTGTGTGGTGTGTGTGCTGCTGCCTGCGCTGTCGTCGTGTGTGACTGTGTAGTGAGAGAGAGAGAGAGAAGACGCAGAGAGAGAGAGAGAGAAGAAAGAGAGAAGCAAATAAAGCGCGCGGCGGCGATGCGCGTGGCGCCGCCCCGTAGCCCCCCCCCAACCCACGACCCAGTGGTGCGTGTGCGAGGTGTGCGGTTTCGTCCGCGCGCGCGTTAGTGCGTTGTGTTTCTGTGTGTGGGCGTGTGTGTGTATTATCAGGAGTATGATAATAAGGGATCTTAAACATTACACTCATTACGGTATCTTATTTTGTTATCTTAACTACTGATGTATAGTCCGTTAATACGCTTGATTGGGCAAGGACTTTCATGAGCAACTGCTGCTGGCTGCGCTAGCTTATCAGCGACGACATATATTCGCTGCTGTTAGATTACTGACGGTTTTCTTCAGGTGGATTATGGGAGGAGCGGCATCGATTGGCTTGCCTCTACCTTCGGTGGAAAAAGCCACACAGTTTCTCGTCCGAATCAACGGTGAGTCCGAGAATGCAAAAATGATTAACTTTATTAATAATATTCATAGGCATCAGGTGAAAAATATTATAGCTCTACTATGAAAGATTGTAGTGTTTTCTATAGATGTAAGTGTAGCATTGGTCAGCTGTTCCACGTGGAAAATCGTTTAGCGGCTAAGAGTGAAGATTGACGACTAAAATGTTTCTGACAACATCCAAAAGAACGATAGCAGATCCCGATCTAGTGGTTAAATGTAGGCGCGTCTGCCTGCACGCCGTTATCCTGCTGTTGCACATTCTGATGAACAAGTCATATGCTATGGCAGCGCCAAACTGTGGTGGCGGTCACCTCTCTAGAGAGGGACACCTGTCTATACAGGAGACTTCATGCGTTTCTTTGAATGTCAGTTGTATATAATGAACACACGCCAATAGAAACCGTATGCTTGTCTTGAGGGACACTGGTCGGTTTCCTTAGAGTGACGCTTTGTATTACAGATTTGTCTGTATACGATGATACAATTAACGATTTTGTTTCTCATCATTAAGGCATTAATTGAATAAGAGATTCTACTAGCTGAACACCACAATACATTATCTATATCCACTATTCCAATACGCATATAAACACATTTTAATATGACATGCGCAAGTAATTAAATATTAATGCCTGTTGTGGGGCCCACAGTACTGAATGCTCTCATATAGTGTTGCTGAGTGCGGAAAGGTATAGTGGCCCGACGGCTGCGGGCAGGTGAAAGCGAGGGCACTATTCCTTCCCAAAGCAACATATGACAGCGCATCAGTGCCGCGCTAACAACAGCATTAAAGTTTTTAGTGGCATCACACACTGACTTTGCATCTACTTGCAAATATGAAGTCGAATAAGACAAAGTTTTCATTAAACGAAACAATTTCAATTTGTATTAAACTGTCTACCGTCACGAATTCCAGCACCAGCAACGATAGTAATACTTGTGTGTTATTTGACAAAAAAAATCGTTGAAAATAACAATAGTGTTTCTGTTTACTTTTACATGCTTACTAATACCTTGCTTTTATACTCCGCTAATTTGACGGTGCAATTTCGATGTAACAATAAACGCATCAACACAAATCAAAATCGCTTATATCGAAAGCTCTTGGCTGGCGCCCAGGACGCAGGAGATCGTGACGTAACACAATGCGTTATAATAATGCCAATGCTCGCGCGCATAAGCAATAGTGAGGCGGCACTAATTGTTCATAGTACCTGCGACGTTATCCAATTGAATTTCCAAACGATTTATACACGTGAGCACTAAAAACCAATTATTATTGAGAGACTTGTTTAATTCATTATGACCGTATCTGACATTTGTTTTGCAAGTTTCCGTTGTTTGTTCACACTCGGTCTACACGCTAGGATTGTGCGGGGCTCGTTATTACTCCTAGTTTATGCTACAACCTGTAAAGTCGCTGACTTACCTGTTTCTTTTATCCGGATACCGCCTGCCTATAACTATATATTTATCTTAACCAAAGAACAAGGCGAAATGGTACGAGAATCTCTCAGGTAAGGCCCGTATAATTTAGATAAATGTATAATAGGAGAACGGCCGACTATCATAGGCCGTTACGAAGCTTATGTATGGCATGACGATTAGATTTCCTCTATAGTCTATTCCTGCTGATCATATTGTCTATTATATATATATTTTCTGTTATCAATTATATATTGTCTATTGTTTTATTATTTGTCTTTCTATTGTCTATTCAACACCTGTCGCATTCTAATGTGTCTAAATGGAGTGCGCTGATTGGCTGGGGTCCGGAACTCTCGTGGGAAAAAAAATTTCGCGCCCCGGCCGGCCCGCGCCCCGCACCGGCCGGTTGAACGAACGAACCGAGCTAGCTACCTAGCAGCCGAGTGCAGTGTAAAGGCTTCTTCTACGTAAGAGGCACAGTGGCGCACCGCCGTTGTCAAATTTAACATCGCCGTTGCGAAAATATTCCTGTATTTACCCGCCGTTGTCAAAATAGTGTCAACCCAAAAATAAATACAGTGTTTCCCCTGCATTGACACGCGCCTCGCTCAAATTCTCATCCGCGACACAGAAATTTGTCAAAAACACCGCCTAACAAAAATCACTGTTCTTCCATCAATAAACTACACTTTATTGTACTAAAATTTGTACTTGAGTGCGACAGGCGCCATGTTGACTCCAGCAGCGAATTAAGGGCGCTATACCTATGCATGCATACGCATGGGTGTTCGTTTGTATTCTGCACTAGGAAAGTGCTTTCGTTGAAATAAAATCGCATTTCATTTCATGACGGTATTACTATTTTTATAAATATGAATACTTGTATTATTTCATATTCATAGTTTATTTGTTCCTTTTGACAACTTGAAAAATAGATTCAAGAGTCATACAATGTGTTCAGAATAGCTTAGAATGAACCAAATTGCACCAGTTTTTCAAACATTTCCCGGGGGGCATGCCCCCGGACCCCCTTAGCTGAGCGAGCTCCTGCGGTGCTCGCTTTGCTAGGTCATCGAGACGTGCAAATACGCCTTTGAAACGTATGCGCGTTTTCGCCCAAACTGGCCATTACCTCCGTTGTCTAATTTTCCCTCAGAAGAAACCCTGAGTCTGAACTATTGCCCGCCATCGTGCCGGTTGGTTACACAGACAGTCTGTGTAACCAACCAGCACGATGGCGGGCAATAGTTCTAGCCGCGCTGATGACCTGGATCAATTGTTGAAATTCCTCCATCAACGAGGATGTCTTGTCCACAAGAACCCGACCAACAAATACATGGAGTTTATAAATGCTTTTGTGTTTGTGAATGATCAACGTAAACGAGCAGATGTCGTGTCTGAAGGCCAGAGAACATGCATTCTCCATAGGATCCAGTCCAATGCAATATATTTGGCACCGTCCTCAACGGGTAAATACTATTTTGTCAATTTGTAGATAATTCACCATCATCACTGTCATCGCCATCTCCACCACCATGATCATCATCATCACCATCTTTATCATGATCACCATCAATACTGTCATCATCATCATCATCATCATTATCATCATCATCATCATTATCATCATCATCATCATTATCATTGTCACAATCAGCGTTATCATCATCATCTTTTTGTGAAACAATCAATCAATAAAACTAAGCAAACAGGATATAAATCTTTTACGCATTTTTTAATATTTTTCTTCGTTTTGTAGCTAAATTAGACTACAGGCAAATCCCTTTATATTGAGGTCATTTGGGACCACCAAATTATGCTTGTTACAATGAATTCGTATTTATTATAAACAGTATTTAATAATTTTGATCTGTTTCCACTTGTTTGTGCCAGAAAATTTCATTCTTTATATCAAGATTTCGTTACATCCGTGCTCGTTATAACAGGGTTTGCATGTAATTCATATACATGTATCTCTATGTAGAATAGTGTGAAAAAATGGTCTTGAAAAAGTGTACTCTTTGTACACTTGTGAAAATGTTGATAATTGTGAACAACCCCTAAATAATAATAATAATAATAATAATAATAAATAATACTAATAAATAATAATAATAATACTAATAATAATACTAATAATAATACTAATAATAATAATAATAATAATAATAATAATATAACACGGTGTAATGGACGAGACATTACGCTGAGTATCATTGCAGGGAATGGCGTGTAACGATGTACGTTGAGCATGCCTATGATGGAAGGCATGTGTCCTCCATCTCTAGCGCTCACAAAATAGACCCTGGTAAGGAAAAGGCGTTCTTACATTACTTTACATTACGTTACGTTACTTACATTACGTTAGTTACATTATGTTTCTTACATTACGTACGTTAGTTGCGCATGTTACCGCTGTGGAATGTAGCTTGTATGATAGCACAACGTACGACAATGGTGTGCTACTACGTGATGGCGGTTGAAATCATGGTAATAACCTTTGCTGCCGACAGCCAAATTGTTGAAAATGGCCCGGTTCAGAAATTCTTATCGGTGACACTAATATGTTATCAAAAGATTTGTTGGGATGTTGAGCGTATTTCCTGCCGCAATGTACCAGCGGACTCGAGAGATCAACAGTTACTGCTATCTGCCCATGAACGCAAAATTTCATGCATTTTCTAATACCCCGTACAGACTGCAAAATTCCATCCTACATCAAACTAATCTCAGCCAGGCCCGGGCCAGACGCGCACTTAATCGCAGCGTACAGACACAAAATATGAATACTCAACCGGGGTAAAAGTTAAGCACGATACTCGAATCTGGGTATCTCATTATAATTCAATTGGGCCATTTTATCAGCAATTGAAACGTAAACATACACATTCCCATGCATGTCTGCCTTCCCATACATTTTGGATAGATCTTCTGGCCAAATTGTAATTATACTTTAGCAAAGAGAAGTCCAAAAACAAAATTGCAGACACAAATTCACACACTACTGTACTCTTATGTTATCAAAACAAGTATGCGCATGCGCATATCGAAATATCGCCCGGCTTGCGTCCACACACAATTTTTCGCGCGGAATAACTTTAGCTAGCACGCTTCGAAGCGGGTCTGGCCCACCTCCATTCGCATTAGTCCGGATTAGTGCGTATTTAGTCCCGACTCCGGGATAGCGTGTACACACTGAAAAAATTTAGAGCACGCCTGCCCCGAACTAATTTGACGTAAGATCAAATTTGCAGTCTGTAGGGGGTATAACGTAAACAATGTGTAATTTACCTACTTATATCATAAACTAATGCCGTTGCAGCACAAAACAGCACCGCAATGGTTACCCTGTCAATATCTACATAGGGCATATATACCTGCTTAATTACTATATATGGCTATTCGTGTTTCGCGGTTTTATATCGGGCAGCGGAATAAAAAAATTAGCGGAAAAAATTAAGAGTAACTATATTTTAAATATTGTATATAATTATATCATACTATTATATATATATATAATATATATATATATTTCTAACCTTCCAGTAGTGAATATGTTACAGTTGAGACCTCCCATCACGGAACACATGACCATGATAGGTATTATTATCGCTATAGGTCCCATGGTGCGTTCCGCAAAAGTCTGAAAAACAATCGATACGCTACAGCTACCAGATGACCGTTGTGAATGAATAACTAATATTTAAATGCATTTGGTCCGTGTCAATCACGTTAAAATCACGAATACTCACTCAGAAAATATCTTAGGCAATGTTCAACCATTTTCCGCGCATAAAAATGTATTGATGAATCATCTCGCATAATATTGTTGCTTCCGCCCCGCGCGAAATTACCCCCATGTGATTTTCTTGCACCTTATCTGAATGGAGCGCTTGTTTTTAAAATTTAATCTAACTACGCTTCTCACCGCTGCAACAGCACTGCTCCCCAGTATTTCTTCTTTCGTAAGAACTGTGAAGTAGGCAATGTTGCCTAATGTATACACAGTGGTCACGATAGCTATGGAAATGTATATCGTCCTTGGAAGATTCCTGCCACGAAGATACAACAACCATTTATTTATTAATAAAACTGTGATAAAAATAAATGCCATAAATTTCAGTGGCTACGCGTCCGGTCATCCATTAAAAAGCTCAGCACAGATTCCCAAATCCACGTCACGATTAGGCCACACCCCTTTCAAATCGTCGATTTTATTAGAAAAAATACCTAAAGGTAAGTAATATTATGGTAAAAACTGATTGTTTATTGTTTTTTACTGAAAAAACATAGTTGGGTTCACATAAGAAATATATGACCGGACTCGTAGCCTGGGAGCTGGCGTCCGGTAACTGCATGGGCGTCCGGTCATATAAATCAATGAGGTTTTTGAGTTACACTTACTGCATGAGTTATAAGTTCGTGCGCTGCGCACACAACCGCTCTCTAAATTAACAAACATAAATAATAAATACCTTTTAACATCTTTTATCTCTTCAGCACTATAATTAATGACTTCGCTGAAAGAAACCAGGAATTGTATATAAGTTTAAGATACCACTCAGTATAGCAATCTATGATTTATCTTCATCCATTAATTTTATCGCTAATACTATATTACTTCAGTTAGTCTGCAATCATAACTCAATAGCTCACTAGTGAGTAATGTAGTATTCTTCTATTTATTCGTTATTCTTCCTTCTAATATTAATCCTTTGTCATAACGATACAATGTGATGACTCAAAGAACAAAGAAGGTGATATAGCACTTACTATCATCAGGAGTAGATAATAGGGAATATTGCTATCATGCAATATTGCTAGGAATATATCATGCAATCATGATAGGCTATCATGCAATATTCCCTATACTGCAATATCATGCAATATGCATTATAGGCTATTATGCAATATTGCTAGCAATATTGCAATAGGAATATTGCTCCTGCTATCATGTATGCAGAATGAAAACTGATATATGTTTTTCTCAATGGAACTATACATTTCCGATCTTCCGGTCATGATTACAATCCTAGCCGATTTCAAGTTCTAACCTTAAGAAACACTTGCTGGTTCGATGCTTCCGTTATATTATAATTAAATTTATCTCTCCCCACTAAACCTATCCACACAGGCGTACCCAACAAGAAAAACTGGGCCACAAGATAACCCTTTCTCAGCAAATCTACACATAGAAATCAGTGTAACACTTGTTCGAACAGCTGCCATACAGTTTATAGCACATAGTAAATAATATGTAATAGCTTATGCATAATGCAATATGTAGCATGTTATATATGGTACATAAGGATGTATAATGTAATTTTATAATCGACTTACAAACCGGCGTAAGCGAATAGACCGGAATACATCGCCAGGCCTATCTCCCCGATCGAAGACGAGCTCCCGGCGAAGGCGGACTGGAAACCTGGGATGTCTCCCTCACTCATGATCATTTGCACAAATCCCATGATAATAATTGCACCCAGGGCCACCAATTTAATGTAGAACATCCAGTTCTGCATGTGTGCGGCCCATGTTACACTCCAGCAGTTCAGAGCTGTCAGACTTACTGCAATAGCGTAAAATATCATGACTATTACTGTCATTATTATCAGTATTATTATTATTGTTATTATCAATACTATTATTATTATCATCATTGGTGTTAATTGGATTGAGAGATCCTTGCGAGCAGTGTCACTCCAACATGTAGGTATATAAACACAACCGGGTCCGGTAGGTCAGGATGTATGAGATTGTAGGGTTGAGCTATTCCACCTGTGCTAAGCTAATGTCCGTACTTACACGCCTAAGCATCGCGTTTTCGCTCGTGCTTCGCCTACGACTAAAGGCTTGGCGCGACGCATGATTTACTATATACATCATGCATTCAAGACATGTCAATACTTGAAGCACTATATACTACAAAAAATTATATGACTTATCGCACGGCGTTGTGTCCTCATACATCCTTAGGTCAGCGATATTTGATATACAAAGATAAATGAATGTCACGACATGTACTGAATACCTAATCCGAGATTCATTATTTATACAGTTAGTATATACCACTGAATTTTTATCACGGATGTAACAGCTATATAACGCGCATAAAATTAAAAACTTGGACGCGTTTTATAGGTTTATAGGTATATAACTTAGACGTGTGTCTGAACTCTAGCATTTAAGGTGCGAATATATTCCTAACTGTAGTCATCCGTCTAACAACACTAAGTAGAGCAGTTATTCAAACACCTCTATATCGGTTGTCATTTCCTAACGCTGACGATATGCGATATTAACTGCGAATAATATTAATATGCGAATAGCACGGAAGATGTGTTTGAAAACAGAAATTGTTTAGTGCAAATGAAGCAACCAACCGAATACGAGTACGCCATGTTATTCAAGTTTACAAAAAATTTTATTTACAATGCATTAGACAGAATTAAAGCCTTGTAAAAGTTCCTTTTACAAAGTCGCGTTAAAAATACGTTTAGAGTATCTAATAAATTTTTTTACTAATGCGTATCGTTGAGAAATAACAGAGCTACACATTACTAGGTTTAACATACGTATTTTTTGGGTTCGCATAGGCGTCAAGGTTAATAAGCAAAAAACGCAAGTGCAGTTTAGTTAAGCGCACGGATTAGGGACACACGATGTCAACACGCGCGACGACTGCCACGTATACCTACCGGTTTCGCGCACACCTATGTCTGATAGCCTTGACCTGGCGTCCATAGACACTGTACTCTGACACTACAGCTTTATAATAGATTTATTACTTCGTGTCAGCGTTGAAGTAACGTAACAACTTTCGCGTGAGTGCGTTGCTACCATATAGATAACCTATAAATAATACAGATAATAATATGGTTATCTATATTATTTCTGTTGCTACCGGATTTGCGTAATAAATCATCAAACGTCTCTGCCTGAAGGGTTTACCGTCTGCTCGCATTCCTTTACATTAAGAGCAGAATAGTTTCATCTATAGGCGAAGACGGAACTAGGTGCGCATATATACGTTATCGTTCTTAAAATTTCGGTAAATGTTTCGGTTGGCATGTAGCGAACTGTTCGAATTGGCATGTAGCGGCATTGTTCGGCGAAACGGCATTGTTCGAACTGGCATGTAGCGTACAGCATTGAAACCATGTACTGCCAAACCTGTTAGCGCTTACCTCTGTAGAACAGACACGAATTTATAAGGAACTTATAGGATTTTATTAGTTTTACATTATTATGACATCATTGGTAACATGAAGGGTTTATGTAAGATATGGAACTATCTAGTGCAGATAAGGTCTATGTCCCCCTGACCTTTGTTTGACCTGGCTCGTTTTTTTATTTTAGCTATTTC